>NC_140579.1:10497539-10552539 GCF_964204655.1 Triturus cristatus | reverse complement strand
AATGTATGAGCACTCTCTTCATAGGGGCAGCCTTCCAGAAACCTACATCCATAGAAATAAGTAACTATAGTACATTTTCACTCTTACTTCTGTCAGACCTTCATTAGGAAACTATCTTTAAAAAATAATTTTTTAAAAATCAACAAAGGACTAACTTTGTGTAATTCCTTCATATATGGATCCTTTAGAGACCTCGACAAGAGGAGACCGGTTGCCACCGCTGACATAATCTTGTGGAGCCGAAGCAAAGCTCAAAGGGAGATTACTCGCAGGGACCATGATGCTCGACCCTGTGGAGGTGAGAAAGACCAACGAAGCACCAAGAGATTACTGTATTTCACAGATTGCTCTTTCCCCACAGCACATCCCAACCAACACTCGTCTGCTCTCCGCCTATCTCTGGGCAAACCTGTGGAGGTGATTTTCAGTTCTGCGTCTCTGGCACAGTCCGTTTCAATACTGACCATCCCTCCACTTCCCGCACCCTCAACCCTGAGACCTCCAGTACCAACTACCATGGCCTCCGAGACGAAAGAACACACGACTCAATCCCTGTCCATTCGAGCCTTAAATTGATCCTGTTCTGTCAACCCCAGACCTGCTGACCTTCAGAAAACTCCTCAAGACCTGGCTCTTCAAGAAGTAGCGGCCCCCCCTCCCCACAGCGCCTTGAGACCCTCACGGGTGAGTGGTACGCTCTACAAGTGACTGATTGATTGTCAATCCATCTAACAGACTCTTTTACTTCCCTTTTCGGGTCACATTTCCGTCACAACCTCCACTGCCCCTGGTTTCGTCTAGCTGCCCTTCAACTGCAAAGCAGCCTTACTTCATCTGCTCCTTCAGGGGTCAGCTGCAACTCCATTTCAACAGAAGGACTACTGGGCACCTTGATCGTAAGACACCCTTAACGCACTCATGACAGTTCTTGGCTCTACTGAAGCATCTTACTTCCAAGACACACATCCTCCCTTTGGTACCAGCCCCAGTGGCTATCACACGAAACAAAATGGAGTTTCGAGAATTGCGCTCTGGATTATTGGGCACCGAAGGCACTGGCGCCTACCTCCTTTTCTTCTGTAGACCCCTATTCCTATCAAATGTGGCAAGCTCAGCTTTCCCATCCCTCACACATATTTTCTTTATATTGAAGTTCAATATACAGAAAGTAGGGCCTACCTGACTCTTACAAATATTAACCCACTCCATCCTGCCTGACACCTACCTACAAAGTACCATATCCACTATAGCCATGCCACTACTCAAGGATTGAGGTCCGGGTAAAATTAATATTATGGCTGCATAATTTGTGTAATTTTAGGAATTACTTGATACACTTATAATGCGAAATTCCTTAAATGACGCCTTTACGTCACTTTGCGTAATTTCTTGTTGTTCACTGCAACTTTTACTGCAAGCGCACAATAATAACCTGAACTGCTTGAACGTGACCTGCTGTGGGTCATGCCACTTGTGTTTTTGCGCTATTATTTTACATCAGAACATGTCCTTGTGTCAAAATTCGCACTTAAATACAAAGCTGAATGACGGGTTTGCATTTGCATAATTGCACGGAATTTTGTGTAATTTTGTGGGAATTAGGCAGAGATTGCTGTTAGCATGAGCTGAAGCCATTTTGTTATTGGCAGCCATCTTTACTGAGCATGTGCTCGCCATGTGCTCCTCCCGTCTTCGCTGTTGCCTTCCCTTGAACTTTGCTAGAGGACTGTCTATAGTTCGCTCCTGCAACACTGCACATGCTCAGAAGAAATCTATAGCTGCCCATGCACCTGCCCTAGTCTGTGACTCTCAGGCTGCTCTAACTGATGTCAGCAACTCATTGCTCCTCCTACTTGACTGAGCATTTTCTGTATGACCATCTATGTGCGTAACTCTTCCTATGTGTACTTGCACCGCCTTCTTTTGAGCTCGTGTGTGGGTATAAAAGACTCACAGTTGTCCTACTCCTTGTGCTGCCTCATACACTGTCTGAGGGTTTTGTATAGATGTAGTTCCACTCATGAGGTTTAATAAACTGTTCTCTTGATATTCCGGTGTCCGTGCCAATCTCTACTTATTGGTCTGAGGACTTGTGCGCATAGAAGGGCGAACCCCTAGCACCGGCAGGCCTTGCTGAGGTCTACTACGACAATTTCACTCACATTGCACACAATTATGCAAAAGCAAATAACATGAATTCCACACGCAAGACAACTTCTCTTTCTGTCCGATCACCACAGTGTATGCCGGCTCCACTTCTTTAAAGCCACTTAATTGCCAGATGGTCTCAGGTCTGCCACAGCTCACCTAATCCTTTATAGCCGATCTTTTGTACACTCTTTTCCCAAGGAGCTGTTCTCACACTCGTATCAATCTTTATCCCCCAGGCTTACAAACATAAAGTCTCTACATTCCTAATCCTCCTCGAACCAATCACAGCATTTCATGCGGACACTACATTGCCATCTTTGCAGTAGCTGGCCGCCGTGGCATTGTTAGCACCTTTCACTCATACTGCTGTTCATTCAGTGGGGAACAACCTTTACAACGCGGTTATTACACCGCGATGCGGTTACATCGCGATCGTTACAACGAACGCGATGTAACCACGCTATGCCATTACAACGCAAGTCTTTACATCGACTTGCGCTAGATGGCGTGCTAACATTAAAAATAGTGTAGTTTACTATCCCAACACCTTCCCTACTGTTAAGTGGACTGGAGTTGGAATAGTAAATTACACTTTTCTAATGTTAGCACGCCATCTAGCGCAAGTCGATGTAAAGACTTGCGTTGTAATGGGATAGTGTGGTAACATCGCAGTCGTTGTAACGGCCACGATGTAACAGCACGCGATGTAACAGCACGCGTTGTTACGTCATACATCCTCATTCAGTTGCCTCCTCAGCCAGGCTTCCACCTTTCCCCCCCCTCAGCTGAGACCCTGGTGTGCCATTCGATTCTAGCATTCTGCTGAATGTTCTTTACCCCCTTCTTCTGATCCAGACAGGCAGCCAAACATCTCATTAACATGTTGGTAATTAGCAAACTGTACTTCTGCAAGAACTTCCGACTCAATCTCTTACAATATCTCTTTCCCACTTTTTACAGAGTAGTCAACTTCCAGACCAATTATCTTTATCCACTTTCACCACCTTAGAATTTCACATACATCTCTCTTCTTATAGAAACTGATCGCTTGGCACAGGCAATCTGACTTGATCTTGTGCGCATGCATGGCGGCCACCTTCAAATGGTATTTCAAAATGTTTAAGAAAAAACACTCCAAGATGGCAGCCAATGCTTGATTCCGAATGCAACTACATTTAAAAATACTAAAAGGCATGGAAAATGAGGCACAAAGAGATTTCCATTACAGGCACTGATATAAAACAGAGAGAGTGCAGCAGCTGTACGAAGGACCCCACCTCGCGTAGCTCCCATGTCAGTAGTTCCAATGCTAGTTCCATAGTATGGAGAGCGTTTCTCCTCCATGCTGATTGGACGTGGAAATGGAGATGTCGCTGTCATTTGACTCCCAAGGACTGACGCTGTTGTTGACACTGATGAAGAAATAGATAATTAAAGTACCCCATGTACTTGCTTATATTCAAAGTGAGTGTGATCTTCGGATCTTGTGACTTGTTGTTCTACACATTAAGGATCCCATGAATGTCTTTTTAGAATATAATACTCGCTCTGACACTGGCATCTCCACCGCTCCGATCCGACTGCCCTCCACCCATGCCCACATTACCCCCACTCGTCGCGTTTGCTTGCTTTCGTTGAGTACACACCGATTGTCTTGAAATTTAGGATTCAACGGGGGCATATTATCAAGCACGGCGTTAACATTTGCACCGATTTAGTGGCGATAACAGGCTCGATAATATGCCCTGAAACATGGGCTTCTGTGGGAATTCACAAGGGCGTATTATCAAGCCCATTATTTCCGCTTTAGCGGCAGTTTCCTGCCGCTAAAGCAGCGATAATTTTAACGCCGTTTCTTGATAATATGCCCCAAGCTCCCCTTTTCGCAGCAAGTTCACTGACTTTTTACACCACAAGTTGGAATTGATCACGCTTTTCCCATCTCTATTTAGTAAAGCGCTCAGAAGCAGAGCTTCTCTGCTGGGGATCCAGCCTCATGTACACTGCTCTAGACGCCCTATCAATACATACAGGGAAAATCATTTTCGGAAGAGGTTCAGGATAGATGATCTCGTTTTTGTGCTCGAAATCTGTAGGTTTGGTAATTTTTCAACACATTTCTCAACGTTCTAATATTTGGTTATCAGACTTACCAAAGCGCCTGTCGTTAAACATTGCTTAGCAAATTAAAACGCTCCCACATTCTTAACCAAAAGGGAGTAATATCTTTATTAAGGAGACTGGACATTTTGCAGCCGATTTGTACAAAATGTCAAATGAAAGACAAAACCCACACTCCGGATCTGAGTGACAGCTCTCAAGTGACGCACGACACTGCCCCACAGGTCACTGAGAGCACGTGCACAGCTAGAGCCGGCTGCTCACATGACGTCTCTTAAAGTCCATCGACCACGCACTGGAAGGGGGAGAAGGCAGGAGAGCTTTTCAGGTTTCAAGCAATTCATTGTTGTCCCTTCAACAGAGGCAGCTCTAGGAGTAACAAATGTGGGCAACTGTTACAGGAAATGTTCATTTATAGAAGTCACTATGCTGGATCGGTACTATGACTCCTGTAAGGCCCTCGTTCAGAAGCTAACTTTTACGACCAACTCAAATAAAATAAAAACATCAGTAACATACCTGTCAAGCTCTTCGATAAAAAATACAGGTAAATGCAGGTGTTTATGAGGGTAATCCCACTACGTGAATGGAGAATGAACATTAAACATAGGTGTCACCCTCTAAATGTGGGTGAGTTGACAGATAGCAAGCACCTTTCTGTAATTCTTTCAGGTATGGTTGCTTTGGAGACCTAAAAAAGAGACCTGGTGCCATCGCTGACATAAGCTTGAGGATGAGAAGCGACACTCAAACGGATTTACTGCGATACTATAGAGGTAAGAAAAACGAATAAAGTACAAACAGAAGACTGTGGGGCAGATTTACAAGCCCCGTGCGCCACTTTTGTGTCACTTTTCCCATGTTAAAAGTGACGCAAAAGTGGCGCAATGGGCTTGTAAATCTGCCCCTATATTTCCACAGATTGCTCTGTTCTCATGACACATCCTAACCAACACGCATTATGTTATGAATAAGTTTGAGGAGAAATTTTCAGTAGTGCTTCTCTGAATGACTCCGACCCCATCAATGACATTCTCTTTCTGCATAAGTTCCAACTAAATTAATCACAAACACCACTCCACTTCCAGCCACAGCCTCTATGGTTTGAAGATGAAAGCGCACCCCTGAGTTTGACACATTTCTTAACTCCCGAGACCTGCGTCAAATCCCCCGCAGGCGGTCTACCCCACAGAGCCACCGACTGACTGCCCGATGCAACAGCCCAAAGGGTGTCATTCAAAGTAAGGCAGATCGACTGACTTTGTTGAGTGGTCAGAACATCAAAATATAAAAAGCGGACCTATAGGCCTTATCAAGGGGTCAGCACTACACCATATATAGAGCAGGCCTATTGTATTTGTCAAAAAACCACCAACAATAATCAAATGAATACTTTATACATTTACATATTGCAATGTTTATTAAAAGTGATTGTTATAAAATGTCTTTGAGTCTGTTTCTTAACATATTTCAGACCACAAGGTGGCGTCATAGAACCACCTCCAAGGGGCCCCTGCACTCCTGCTGAAGAGCATACAGCCCAGCTCGCAGGGCTTAAAAAAAACAAATAAGGTGAGCTCTTCTGGAGGGAATGGACTCAATGACACAAGAGAGTGACTGAGTTTCTTTAAATGTTGCAGGGGTGCAGCTGCACTCCCCGTAGCCCTCACCAACATTAAAACAATGGTTGGTGGTCCCTAGCCCCTTCTAGTAGCACCATCAGGAACAAGAAAGATCATTTAAAAAAAGTCCTTGCGCAAGATTATGGGGAGCTCCTCGCTCGAGCAGTGAATAATAAAGGAATGGCTCCTGCCTTTTTTGTTTTTTTAAAATTTTTGTGGAAGCCCCGATGCTCACCTGGGACACTCACAACATGTCAAGGCCCTCTCTGCCCTTGCCGGCTCCTCACCCAGCACCTAAATTGGGTGCCAGTGGGAGCTGGCAGTTTATTTACAGTGGGTGTCCAGGCTCCAACCTGGGGCACCCACAACATTGCTAATGTTTTACGCTCTGAGCCTTTCCCGTCATCATCAACACCGCCACTGAAACATCAACCTCCGTCAACCCTTCATCGCGGAGCCCGTTTTTGGAATAAGCCTTCGTCCTCGCCCCGCTGAGGACACCTGCTTGGAAAGGTTCTAAGTGTGAAGGAAAGTTTTCGACCAGCACCAATCCAACTTGTGTATCTGACCCGCGCTCCATCATGGTCGCCATTAGACCATACCCTTGCCCCGGGCTAGTCCAACCAGTAGCATATTATTGGCACTTTGTGATTTTAGGTGCTATTTTCATTCAAAATGTAAAAAAAATAATACCTTCTGTTTTCTGATTTTTGTCATTTTGGTGTCCTTTGGATCATCAAAATAGTCTCTATTTTCATTAATTGGTGTGGTATTTTTTATGTGTTTTGGTATTGCTTAATGCTTTACACATTTTCTTAGGTTAACCCTTTCGGCTCCATAGCTACCAGGGGTTGAGTGGAGGTTTAAATTCCTAAAACATTTACTGGACCTAAAGAGAATAGTGTCATTGTTACTTGTGGTGGACTACCATCCACCCTAACTAATAATCCAATTTCTCGATATTTATGTATGTATGTGTGTGTGTGTGGGTGTGTGCATGCGCATGTGTGTTGTTTTAGGTTTTAGGGTTCAGAGGTATGATTTTTATAGCTGTAATTCTGCAAAGGGTGCAAGGGGTATGAATGAGCTAGTTGTGAAGGGCTTCATAAAATATAGGGTGTTCGTATAGTGAGTAAAATAATTATTAGGATTCACAGGTGCTATTCATGTTTAGAAAACATAGATGCAAATGCTTTTTAGGTCTCGCCTAGCATTGCAGTGCATGTGTTGCTCGCTCTGCGAGGCATGCGCTGCTCGCTTTGCGAGCCAAGCAGTATACACTATAGCCAGGCAACTTTGTGGAAGCTCCGCCCACTCTCTGCCCATCTTTTTGATTGGCTTAGATCCTAAATGCTGCCTTCTGATTAGTTTTAGGCTTGTTAGTCCCGTTAGTCCCATTTGTATCCTCCCCTGGCTATTGGCCCCTTTACTCCAACACTATTTTCTTCCCTGTGTCCCCCACCCCCTCCCGCAGTCCGTGACTTCTCAAACCCTCCTAACCACCCCCACTCCCGTTTGTGCCATTTCCAACTTTTATTCTTTAAAAATTCATATCTAAACTTCTACTTATTGGATTTTTATCATTTTGATCTTGTTTTATTTATAACATCATAATCTATTTTTCTAAACTGGTGTGGAGTCTTTTTATTGTGTTTTCTCTGTGTTACTGTGTAACTGCACCCGTTCAACACCTTAAAATGGAGAACAGATGGGGGAGATCCACGAAGAATGCATCATTCAATCACCATGGGACGAAGGAAACAGCTCCCTGACAAGCATCACGAGCAAGGAGAGGATGTTGAGCAGTGGCCAGAGCTGCTGACTTGGGAGCATGGGATCCCAATTGAAGTCTCAGCGGTGCAACATCCTGCGATTATTGGCAAATCACTTGATCTCTCTGGGTGATGAATTGGGCTATATAAATCTGCTAATTTTAATTTAAAGTATCTCGCAAGCAGAAAGAGGAAACTCTTCATGAAAATATAGGTCCACAACAGTGGATGTTAAACGTATTTTAGCTATTGGAAACTGATAAGAGAAGCATTTGAGGAAAAAGCATTGGTAAATGCAGGAACATATGCTACAGCCAATAGAAATGGATGAAAACTAAGTGGCAAGCACAGGAACCAATGAAAAGCCAGGAAAGCATGGGGGTGGGATGGCAGCCCCTTTTAAGATTTATATTTCAAAAAATAGATTTCACAAGCACAGTACACGCACTCTTCAGGCAAAACCTAAAGAGCAGTGATGCCGCAGTGACGTCATTTCCGAGCCCTCCATGTGCATGATGACGCAAATCCGCATGTGTCATTATGCATGCACGCAGCTACAAAATGAAATGTGTTCGATTTACCCAAAAATGTCAGGTTAGTAAAAAATAGATAGAAGTAGGTTTAAGTACTTTTTTAAGGGGGAGATGCAGGCACCAATGTGTTGTCTGGCCTTTCCACAATTTTTTTAAAAATTAAATACTATGAAAAAAAGGATCACAGATTGGTGCAATAGAGGAGTGGGAGGAGGAACCACATGGAGGGAGGAGGGAGCACACCACTGGGAGTGTAGTACATGCACATGACATGGAAGGAACACTGAGCATGGGGGCGGAAGAGTTTGGAAGTGGAGAAGCACACGAGAGGGGGCTTGCAACAAGAGGAAGATGATGGCAACACCGATCATACGGGGCAGGTTTTTGGTGGGAAAGAGGAACAAAAAGGAGAGATCTAGAAAATCTGATGTGATATCTCAGAGGGAGAAGAAACACGGGCTCAACTCCTCCATTCTCTAGCCACACCCCTTCACAACAGTAAAGACAAAGACAGTCTCCTCCACAGAGATGTGAACGTTAGTCAAAATAAAACAAGTTTTAAAAAAAAATAGGACTTTTACGGAGAGCACTGGAAGGTGATATATAATGAGAAGTTAGAATATTTAAAAGGTGGAATTTGTACATTATAAATAACACAAATATTTTTGCTCTGTGTAAAGCAAGGTCAGATGAATCAATGCATTTGAAGAATTCTCTTTGATGTAAAGAAACACCGTGAAAAGTTTCTACCACTGGGAAAAATTCTACAAATGAAAATGGGAAAAAAATCTTCCTTTTTAGGTAAAGCCTGGGCAGCGCATGCGCTGCTCTGCGAGGCATGCTGTATTCAGGTATGGACTTGAAGCTCTGCCCACTCTCCACCCATGTTTTTAATTGGCTTGTGTCATTGTCCTTGGTAAATGCTGACTTCTGATTCAATATTAGGCTTGTTAGTCCTCCTTAGTACCGCCTTGTCTTCATTTGTAACCTCCCATGAGGACTGGCCCTTTTGCTTCTGTTGTTACACGGAATGTAAGCATTATTTGTTTTCTTGGCTCAACATGCCTTCCTGCAACATTCAGTGCGCCGTGCTCTCTGCCCATCATCTCCTTGGGTTTGCTTTGTTCGCCCTACGTTGGCATGGTATGCCCAGATGTGGGTCCCTTGTTCACTTTGCCACTGGAGTCAAGCTAGCCTGGCTGATGAGGGGTGGGTGTTAACCCGAAACCGGTCCAAGGATGCTTGTTTCTGGTCCAGGGAGGACCCAGACTGGCAGTTCGGGCTGGACTGTTTCCATGAGGCACAGGGCCAAGACTGATTTGCATATAGTTGTGTCTGAACTGGGATGGCGAAATGAGCTAAAGAACAATGATGGATTCAACCCGGATCTGTGACTGGGGGTGAGTGTCTGAAAAGTTTCAGCACTCCGTCCATTATCTCCTAGGGTTCGCTTTGTTTGCCCTAAGTTGGCAGGGTATGCCCAGACGTGGGTCCCTTGCTCACTTTGCCACTGGATTCAAGCTATCCTGATTAAACAGTGACTGCTTTTATTGAATATAATGTGCTTGATTAATTGTAGATTTAAAGAGAGGGTCAGTTTTGGCATTAGTGTTGTGGTTGGTTCCTGCAACATTCAGCGCGCCATGCGCACTTTCACTTTTCATGCAGCCTGGGACAATGGCGGCCGCTCACTGTCGTAACGAAAATTGAGGGGGGCCTCCCTGCAAGGAACGGGAAGGGGCCCCCTCCGGGCTCAATCAAGAGCTCTCCGACAAGAGTGCTGTGCTGAGGGGACCCCCTGGAGCTTGGGGCCCCCCCGCACCGCGGGTGCTGCGGGGGTCTGTGTTACGCCCCTGCAGCCGCTTCTTTGAAATGAAATAGGTCTCGCATTTACAAGAGTTTGAGCCACTGACAATACCTTTTATTTATATGTTAATTATCAAAACAGATAAATAAAAGGCATTGTTATTTACAATGACACTATCTTAAACTCCTGCAAATGCAAGACCTATTGCATTGCAAATGCTTGATCCTGGCGGAATTCCAGTATCTAAAGCTGGAGCGTAAGTTTCATCCAGGATTTTAGCTTCCGTAAAATGCCCATGCCTTTGATACTGACCTCCATTTTTTTGTCAAGTTTTAAAAGTGCTATAAAATCAGAAGCATTATGGATGAATAACAATATCAAATACAAGGGGAAAACCCTCAGATTTGACACATGGAAAGGAAAGGGCATCTCACACCCACACCAACTCGAAAAAAAAGCAACACCAATCACATTCTCTGAACTGAAGACATCCCACTAAATAGAAGACCTAGATCTGTACAGTTTTCTAAAGATAAAGACAGCCATAACAAAATCAAAAATAGCAGACACCGCGCCCTCGATCTTCCAATACGTTGGAAACATAAATAAATTAGGCCACCAAGAATCAAAACTATACAAAACACTACGATCCCTCAAGTCTAAACTCAACAATAAAACAAAGGGATGCTGGGATAAACGTATACAACCCCTGCTAAACGAACAGGAGTGGGAAAGGATTTGGGCCTCAGCCACCCGAAATAAAATCACCCCAGTCCTAGCCCAAACCAAACTATGGCTGCTACACAAAACATTCTGGACCCCAGCTGTCTACACACACTAGGCCTCAGGGATAGCCCACTCTGCTGGAACTGCAGCATGGGGAAGGGGGAGCTGGAGCACCTGGTCTTCCAATGCCCAACACTCAAGATCTTTTGGGACAGGGTGTTTGACTTCATCGACAATGTCTTTAAGTGCAAGATTACAAAGAACTTTGTCTCACTCACCACGGCTTTCATTCGAACAGACCTCCCCACAGAGGGAGAGAGAGAACTATTGGACCTACTTCTGACAGCAGCGGTCAAACTGGTGCTAACAAACTGGAAAGACACCTCAAAAACATCCTACAAGAGCTGGCTCAACTGGGTTATCCACCTCAGGGGAGCAGATAACCTGGCGATGCAACACTCCCCATGGAAGGCGACATCCAGTGGTCAATGGGAAGTTCTGGACAAAGCGCTAGTCCCGTACGAGCCACCATAGCAAACAGCTCTGAACTAGAACAAAACGACGGCCAACCCAAGAGGGCATATGCAGTTGTGCCTCTGTCCTATCCTCCTCCTTGACTTATTCCAATCTGTCCTGTCAATTCCTACCTTAAGACCTATTTCTTCATAAGAATATAGCCAGCAATGGGCGACCCGAACAAAAAGGTATTCTATACTAGTTTTTATACCAAGTTAGCCCAAAGGCGGCGAACCCGAAAGACAAATGTATGTATGTATAAACAAAAACTTATAAAAATAAAAAACAATATTAAAAAAGAAAAAAGAAAATGCCCATGCCTGTGTCATTTGCTGCTGTAAGTCCCAGGCTACATCTTACCTGTGGGAACAACCACTTGCACATCTTTCCATCTTCCACCACTCCTGAAGGTGCCTGTCCCACACCGATACCACCCGGCATCTTCTGGGGTGAGCCGGCTGGTTAGGATCTTGACCCCGCCTGCGGTACCTTCAGGGGTAACAAGGAGTCTCCCCACATGTCTCTCCTCCACGTAGCCTTCCGTGTCTGCTAGTATGCGGCAGGCCCCTGTTCTCCTCATCTTGCACCAGTACATCTTCTTGTTCCGTGACTCTGGAAAGCTGCATCTGACGGAGATGGATCCGTGGAGCTCTCCAGACACCAGTTCCAAATGGTCAGTCATATTAGGGCCTGGTAGGGCGCAGAACAGTGACAAAAGTCAGCTCTAAAATGCGGAATACTTCATGTTCAAAGCACACGCTCTCTTCCTCATCAGTTCTAGCATTTAAATTGACTTAAAAAAAAAGAACTAAGGGGCATATTATCAAGACAGGCGATAAAATTATTGCCCCTTTGGCGGCAGAAAACTGCCACTAAAGCGGCGATAATGAGCTTGATAATATGCTCTATGGAATTCCAATTGAAGCCCATGTTAGATGTGAAGGACGTCTAACATGGGCTTCAATTGGAATTCCATAGAGCATATTATCAAGCCCATTATCGCCGTTTTAGCTGCAGTTTTCTGCCGCTAAAGCGGTGATAATTTTATCGCCGGTCTTGATAATGTGCCCCTATGTAAACTTTGAGAAATGAACTCCATTATTATTGTGGTTAGGTGGACGAGCCCATGTTTCAGGTAAAAAAAACAGTTTATTCACAGAGAAAGAGCGAGCCACCCTCACTCCCACCTTCGCCTTCCAACCAAGTTTAAAGTTCAAACCTCCACAGCTTTAGCCGATTCCACATCCAACCCAGCACACAACCCACCACACAAGAGTTCCACCAGACGTTGCAATCCATGTGTAATGTTCGTTTAGCAATCCTGACATAAGTCAAACTCGTCTCAATCATAACACCTCCATGAAAGGCAAGCTGCATTGCATGTATTCCTTGGAGGGGGCCCCAGGGAGGAAATGCAAAATCTCTCTGCCTAAAATGCTCCTTGAACTGTCTTGTTGAATCTCAGACCACACAACAATAGCAACCCAAGCTGTCTACACACCCTCCAGGTACACCAGAGCCTTACTCAGCTGCTAACCTTACATTGCAGCCGCCCCATCTGAAGTGACTACATCAGGAGGACTCTTACAATGCAACTTTGTCAGTCAGTTTATAGTTTTGTCTACGCAAAGTGTAATCTAGGTACATTTTAGAAACTTGTGATCCCAAAGGATTGAACATCACGGAGCATCACGTTGGACGCTTAAGTTGGCGATGCCCCTTTCTAGGGGGCTTTCCTTTGAGTTTTTGCTTTTCTCCTTCCCCTTTTTTTCCGCTGACCTAGGCGCTAGCCTTAGGACTGTGAGCGCTTTTGACACTGCCATTCAGTGCCAAAGCGCTGTGCTTTTCATATACATACGAGTGATTGATGTGTACGTGATTGGCTGATTTGATTTAGCTATAAACCCCTTGTCTAGAGGTAAGACATATACCCAGGGCATGTAACTTGAATGCACATCCATGGGCCTAAGCACTGGTTGTGCCATCCACGGAGGTAGCTTATCGATTGTGCCACAGGTTTGCCCTGGTGGGGCCTGTTGCGTGTGTTGCCATTAATCAACGTGGCATTTAAAAAGCTACATGCCAACGCTCTGCGTGTCTCTTGCTATTTTGGAGTTCACCCTGGTGACAGGAAGAGCTATGACGTGTGCACGTGAAATGCAAGGGTCATGAATGACACCGGACGCTGCGTTCAGTACGACAGGGCCTGCTTCTCGCAATGGATTAGCATGGGGTAAAGTAGGGAAAGGCGTATTGAGCAGGTATTCCGAGGTGCAGAGTAGTAACAGTATAGTGTTTCGTATCGATGAGTTCGTAATGGTGTATCCTCTTCAGTAGTATGGGTGGATTCAACATTACGTGTGTGGAAATTTCACTTAGGGAAAGTGGGCATTTCGATGCTCGTGGCTCTGTGTGCCTGTTGGCCTGTTTCCCATTCACATCTGGGTGCTGGGGCAACAGCTGCATCTGGGCATTCCGGGAAACAACCTTTACAACGCACTACCTTTACAACACAGTCATTACAACGCAGCATCCTTTACATTGCATGTCATTACAACGCAGCCATTACATTGCATGTCACTACAACGCATGTCATTACAAAGCATGACACTACAACGCATGCCATTACAACGCAATATAAGGTAAGTAATGGGGAATAGTAATTTTTACCCCTCCCCTATCCAACACTTACTCTACTGTTGCACTCACTGGAGTGGGAATAGTGATTTTTACCCCTACACTATCCAACACTTACCCTACTGTTGCACTCACTGGAGTAGGAATAGTATTTTTTACCCCTACACTATCCAACACTTACCCTACTAATGCCCTAAAAGTAATATGCATTGTAATGGTATGCATTGTAATGGTATACGTTGTAATGGAATGCATTGTAAATGTAGTTTCTAAAAATGTGTTGTGATGGCATGCGATGTAAAAACATGCGTTGTAAAGGATGTTGCGATGTAAAAACTGCATTGTAAAGGCATGCGTTCTAAATGTTTGCATTGTATCGTCATACATTCGTGTATTCCTGATGGAAGACCATATACTAGGGACTCAAGGGAAACTGCCGACCTCTGACCCTGAGGGGCCTCTCTCGGATGGTTATGTGGGGGTGGAATTGGCACCTGTATTCCAAGCGGCAGTGTCTTGGCCCCACTAAAGATAGTGATCTAACCTCCTGGGGTAGGATGGCAGACAGGACAGAATTTAGAGAGGGCCTGTGCATTTCAAAGGTGGCCTTTTGCACAGATTACATCTTTAAAGGCCATTGTGGGTATAACTACTGGGGCTATGGCCACAGAAGTTAAAGACGCTTTTGGATTTGGAACCATACGATACTGGTTGGATACAGGGACATCGACACGAGGAATCATTAGGGCAGGAGGGACGGCAACTGGATTATCTGCAGACTTGTGCTAGCCTGGAGCTTGTCGTATTCCAGGAATGGGACTATTACTTGGTACATTTTGCCTGGACGTTGTTGGCCTGCAGCTAGTGCCAACTGTTGTGGCCTGGGCCCCCAAGTACTCTCCAAGGGCCAGTTGGCAGGCCTCCTATCCATGAGATCCCAGGGACAGAAAGAATCCCTGCATTTCCACAAGATCGTAAGGACTGTGCAGGGATGCAGTGTAAATGAGTAGAAGTGATCGTCAGTTGGTACAAGAACCGTCCTGATGTACACCATCATCATACTGTGCAGAGGAGTGTGTTTGTGAAGATCAGCAGCCAACCTGAGGTGCCTGAGGAGTTCAAGGAGTAGGGGGGGAGCTTACAAAGTCTGAAGGACCCATGCTTGCAACCAGGCGACCTGTGGCAGCTTGCACTCCGGAGCATGTAGTGATGGAGGGGTGCTGGGGAGCCTGAGCTGAGACTGTCTTTGACCTCCAGATTGGGAGGACGATAGTGCCTGACATCACAGCCTCCATCCAACGTCACTGGCTCCCTCCCCTGGACCCACGCCACAAGGAACTTTGTTGTGGCGAACATCGTGATGGGGCCTGAGAGGTTTCTTTGTGTCTTATGGGCCCCTACAGCAGCTCACACCTCTGCCTGAGGGGAAACACTTCTCCAGACTTGGAAGCCTTCCAGTAACATTTTTCCTCAAGCTCGAGTCCGGTATGGCAAGTTTTGTGAAGATCTCTCAAGTGAGGACCAGAAAACTGGGTTGTATGACGGAATAACTCATGCCATTGTAACGCATGGTTTTATAATGCCGTCATTACAATGCATGCGTCTTTGCTCCCGCTGTGTGCCCACCTCATGGTTGATTTTGCAGTTCCCAGCATGGCCTCGAGATACACAAACCTTTGCAGGCTTTGGGAATCAACAGCAGGTTTCACGGCTAGGACCTTCAACCCCAGGTAAACTTCATGGGCCTGTGCGTAACCTCTTTCTGGGGTTCACGGGTGTGGAAGCAGGCTCACAGACCTCCTTGGAGGAATAGCATAAGCGTGCTGTGGGCTTGTGGACTCTAGCTATGAAGACTGCCAAATGTTCACAAACCCTGGCCAAGGATCGCAAATCCCAAGAAGAAAAAGAAAAAGCAAAGTCCTGGCCATGGGCCAGGCTCCGGAACCAACTCCCATGCAAAAGAATGTGTTGGCAACTCCCAGCACCATGGGAGCCAGGCCCGGAAGCCATCCCTTTGTCAACAGTCAATGGTCATGCACCGCTCGCAGTGGGTTGGTCACATTTTCATTTCTTCCACAGTGTTACGGGCAATATCATATTTAAATCCCACCTGTAAGCTCATTTAAATTTGTAATTGCAGCTCTCACATCCATAAGGAGTTCCTGAGCATTCCATGGGTTGCGCCAGTTATAGTTTGCATGTCTGTTGTGCAAGCTAAAAATACAGTACTCAGCAGAGAGTGAAAGAAACTGGTTCCTCTCATACCCCAATAATGCCTAAAGTGCCACTCATGTTAGTCTGAGTATA
This sequence comes from Triturus cristatus, assembly GCF_964204655.1. Classification (NCBI taxonomy): domain Eukaryota; kingdom Metazoa; phylum Chordata; class Amphibia; order Caudata; family Salamandridae; genus Triturus; species Triturus cristatus. Next base: position 10,536,347 of record NC_140579.1, on the reverse strand, counting down.
AAACCATACCTTCAGAAATAGCCAGGAAGACATTGGAGAAGAATCCGCCATTACTCGGACCAATGCCGCAGCGATATTGTCCTCCGTCGTCTTGCGTCAGCTCTGCCATCTCCACCTGAAATGTGCCATCTGCAGGGCTGTCGACCAGCCGTGTCCGATTCTTGTAGCCTGCTTTTACAACATATGGGGTGCTGGATATAATTGTGCTACATCCAGTCGGAGTGCCAGACAGCTTGCACCAGAACTTTCTCCCATGGATGTTGACGGGTGAGACGTCATAGCGGCACGTGATCTTGACTGAACTGTCTCGCTCAGCAATCACAATTTCTGGGCCAAGTAAGTCACTGGAAACTGCTTTGAAAAATGAGTAGAGTGATTAGTTTGCGAGTAGCTTATCTGAAAAGAGTATAGGGTTGATTCACAGAATTACCTTAAGACAAAATCCTAAACTTACTACTTTTGGTATTCACAGAAGTTAGGATTTTGTCTTAAGTTTGTCTTAAGACAAACTCATGCCATTTTAACGCATGATTTTATAAACAGACTTAAGACAGACTTAAGATAGACTTAAGACAAACTTAAGACAAACTTAAGACAGACTTGAGACAGACTTAAAACAGACTTCAGACAGACTTAAGACAAACTTAAGACAAAATCCTAACTTAAGTCTGTCTTAAGTGTGTCTTAAGTCTGTCTTAAGTTTGTCTTAAGTCTAAGACAAACTTAAGACAAAATCCTAACTTCTGTGAATACCAAAAGTAGTAAGTTTAGGATTTTGTCTTAAGTTAGTTCTGTGAATCGGGCCCGAAGACACTAAATAACAACGACTCATGTAGTGTGGAAACTAACGCTTTTGAGAGAGTTATTTGCAAAATTCTACCACTGAGCCTGGCTCAACCTAGTTCACATTTTCTGGGCAACACTGTGTCTGCTATCTTGATGCTGCCTGTGGTTCTCCCATAAACAAGAGATACACCTATGGAAATGTACATTTTTGATATAGTGCCCACACTTGGCATTACTCGAGCCTCCTAGGGTACCCACTCAAGTGTGACTCCATGGCACCTCCAAAGCATAAACTCCATCCCTGGTCGGACACTCACCTTTCACAAAGACCACCAGCAGAATCAAGACAGACATGTCACTCTGAGGTTAAACACCGGAAATCTCCACACAGATCCGTTCCTCTTGAGCAAGAACCAGCTCTTCTTCCGGGCAATCACCCTGAAAAAGAAAAGAACCAAAAACACACATCACAGACATCCTATTCTTTCAGAACAGACTTGCACATTTGTGAGTGAGGTACCATATCGCTGCTTGAGGTGTCGCCCTTAAGGCATTCCATTTTTTTGTTGAAATTGTAAGATTCCCAGAAATGGCCTTTAATTCACGTGGCTCGTATTTAGAGGTGGGCAAAACTCTAAAAGGTTTTCCTGAGCGTCATATGTGCTATTCTCATAGGAATTACAGGAATTTCGCGTGGACAGTCGTCGGCATGAACCTTTTATGTGACCTGTGCCCTCTCATGCAATAGCCAGGTGAGATACTAGCTCTGTGCGTTGTCTCTACAGGTTTGAAAATCATGTGCTGAACGTTGTTGGAGCAGCGCAAGTGACCGGTCCTCAGATCCCATTTTTACAGTTCCCCCAAAACCTTTCCTGCTAGCATAAAATCTCCCGTGTGAGGAAATAAGGTGAACAACAGCACAGAAACCGAAACCAAAGCAAATATGTAAAACTCAATAATCAGGGCATGTGTGAGGAAAAAATAAACATTGCACCGTGCAGGCGTATAGCATCTTTAATTTGATGGCGGGAAGGAGGCGGGATTCTCGCCATGCACCCGTCGCAAGAACTGCTTCCGGCTCGCAGGGGCCCTCTGCCCCGACGGGGCCGACAGAAACCATGGGGGCAGATTTATGTTAACTGGCGCATCCCTGCATATCAGCAGGGATGCGCCAATTATTATGCGCCACAGCTGCGCCACCATGGATGCGCCGCATTTATAATGCGGCGCACCATGGGGCAAAAACGGCACAGATGCGTGACGCATCTGTGCCGTAAAAGTGGCGCTTTGCTGGAGTTGCGTCGCAAGCGCGACGCAGCTCCAGCAATGATCTGGGGGGCCCTATCTGTACAATGCTGCATCAATCCTTACGCCTGCTTCAAGCAGGCGCAGGGTTTTGACGCAGCATGGGCCTAAAAGTGACTGAGTGAAATCCTGTAGATTTCACTCAGCCACTTTTTGGAGGCGTTCCTGCGCCGGAACGCCCCCACCTGCCCTGGAACGCCTACATGTGGCGCAGGGCTTTACAACGTGACGCATCTCCCAGATGCGTCACGTTGTAAATACCCCGCACCATGGCGCAGGATTTGCGCCGCTGCTGCGTCATAAAAGTGACGCAACGGCGGCGCAAAAGTGGCGCAAGTGCAACATAAATCTGCCCCCATGTCCTGTTGAGTGCAAAGGGCATTTCAATCCGAAAGGAGGTCAGCGGGGAGAAACGGGTTTTATACTTTTCAAAACCATATATGGTTTCGGATCAATGACTGACTTCTGCCTCTGCCCAGACTGAGTGACTCCCTCTGATCATGCGGCGTGCCAGGCTGTGCCATCGTGGACAGACTTCAGATCTGACCATTAAAGACAGTGGCAGCAAGAACAAAGGGCGGGAGGCAGGACTCATGTCAGTCTCGGTTTCTGTTTATAAACATTGTCATGTCTGAACCTCGGGAACTTCTCGTTTTCTTTACTTGCGTGTTGAGGAAACGGATTTTAAATATAGACGGCTCTGAGGGGGCTGCCAGTCTGATGGGGGTTTCGTTTCTTCATTTTTTGTCTAAGGTACATCCGTACATGCTCCTTTTCTCATTAGTGACACTTCCGAAACCAGAGCCCAGGCGCCTGACCCCAGGCAGCCACATGCCTCATTGTTAGACCTGGCGTTCTCAGTGGGGCTATCCTCAGACTTTGAGCTTTTTGGCCTCCTGTTTCTGAGCCTGTTTTTGTTGGTTTTAGGACTCGGGGCACTTTACCACTGCTGATTGGTGCTAAAGTGCAAATGCTCTCTGTGTTAATTGTGTTTATGGATTGGTGTTTCCATGATTGGCTTATTTGAGTTACTACTAAGTCCCTAGTACAGTGCAATGTGTGTGCCCAGGGCCTGTAAATCAAATGCTGCTAGTGGGCCTGCAGCGCTGATCGTGCCACCCACCCAAGTAGACTTTTAGAAGGGTCTTAGACCTGCCACTGCAGTGTCTGCACGCAGTCTCTACTACCATGTCGGCCTGGCAAGTGCACCCACTTGCCAGACCCTAACCTTCCCTTTTATTACATATGAGTCACCCCTAAGGTAGGCCCAAGGTACCCTTGTGCACAGAGTGCAGTGTATGTGAAAAGTAGGACATGTACTGATGTGTGTGACATGTCCTGATAGTGAAATACAGTGTATTTAATTTTTCACTATTGAAAGGCTATCTGTCCCATAGGCTAGAATGGGAGTTTATTTATAACATCTTATAAGTATACCTTCCCTGGGGATGTGCATTCACTGGAGACAGCCACGGGGGTGAGGAGGGAGTTGAGGTGTGTCCTGCCTTTCCTGGATGAGTTACGGCTGCGCTGAATAAACCTGGGCTATATTTAGAGTAGGGGGAGGAGATTTCCTTTCACCTGATTGGCCCTGGTCTGCCGTAGACAATACTGTCTACACCTCCGGCCGGAAAGCTGGACCAGAGAGGACAAACTGGTTTTGACTGAATACAGAGCCTCTCTGCCACAAGAGACCAAAGAGAAATTGAATATAAATATTGGGACCCAGTTCCCCGAACTTTAGAATACTTCTGGACTCAAGAGGCACCTCTACCAAGGAGAAGAGCTGGGAAAGCTGAGTAAGAAGTCCTGCCCCTTTACTGTGTGCTGACTGGGGTTGGCCTGCAGTGGCTGTTTCTGCCAAGGAGAGGAACTGTGTGTGTATCCTGCTTGAAGAAGATCTCCAAGGGCTTGAAGTAGAGCTTGCCTCCTGTTCTGAAGTCTCAGGGACACAACGATTTCACCACCAGCTCCCCTGAACCTCCTTGCTGGGAAACTCACCTGCCAAGAGGTGTCTGTTGTAAGTCTGGGTGGTGAACTCCTCTCTGCTCGCGGAGTTTGCAGACTTTTCAGCACTCCGCGTTTCGTGGAGCTTGCAGAGTTCCAGAAAATACTCCGCTCCCCCAAACATCAATTCGGCGAGCGAGTAGAATCCACCACCCGGGGAGATTTTTCCTCATTCACGATCGTCAACATCAAGTTGGCGATCTCGAGCATGGAAAATCAACCTTCCGGCGAGATTTCTCAATGCGATGCGGTCAGATTTCTCATAGCTAGTGGTCGCATATGCTCGCGACCGCTCGCATTGAGAAACTGTCCTTTCTCGTTGAGAAATCTGCCGTTCGAGTAAAAATCTACTCAAGCGCCATAAAGGAAGCAGCGCCCGCTTGCACTGTACATAATGCTGTTCGCGATGATCGCACAGTGTGGACAAGAATCTGGCACTGAAAATCATTGCAAACAGCATTTATCTAACGCACTCCACTGCTTGCGGAGCTCCACGTAGCTAGGCTGAGGTTTTTTTTTCACTTCGCAGAGTTCCGCATAGCGGAACTCTGCGAACTCCACCCAGGCTTAGTTTGTTGCTGTGTTGGGCCTCTGGGGGACAAATGTGGCGCATCCGCAACCATTTCCGACGCATCACCAGCCTGCAGGAAGAATTTCCCCACTGCCCTCAGCCGTGGAGAAGATGATGTGGTCTCCGCCATTCATGACTCAGGACTCAGCGACATCTGTGAGATCCGCGGAGAAGCTGATGTGGTCTCCGCCATTCATGACTCAGGACTCAGCGACATAACTGGGATGCGCGGAGTTTTGATGGGCACGCGGAGTGCCCACTGCTGCACACTCCGGTGGCACCAGGTAATTATTTGCTCATGGATGTGCAGGGGCGGCAGTGTGTCTCTCTCTCTCTCTCTCTCTCTATCTCTCTCTCTCTCTCTCTCTCTCTCTCTCTCTTTCTCTCTCTCACTTCCCTCTCTTCACTCTCTCTCTTCCTTCTTTCCTATCTCTCTAACTCTCTCTCTTCCTTCCCCCTTTCTCACGCCCTTTCTTTACTTCCCTCTCTTTTTCTCTCAGGCTTTTTTTTCCTTCTCTGTTTCACTCTCCTTTGACATGCGCATTACACACGTCTTTATTTTGTGTTGTATTTTCCAGGCTCTGTTGTCTACATCCATGGTCCCCACAGGAGTGTTCCGCCTTGTTGTTTTGTATTATTTTTGTTAAATTTTGTTTATTACTTTATCGTTCATATATATAACTTTAAAAAAAAAAGTTTGAAAATAGTTTATCATTTACCTATATATGTTTATTAAAAAAAAGTTTGAAAAAATAAATTAATAACGTTTTTGGTTGTTTTCTTAACTTCTGTGTGACTCTTTCTTGTTCTTATTACTGTTATTTGATGGTGTCCACCATGGTGTTAAATTTTGGGGCACTTATCGCGGGAATACTGGTGATGTCTGCAGTTTGCACCAACTTCTGAATAGTGTGTTAGATTTATCTCAACTTCACTTCCATTAAAGTGCTGATAATTAAATGCAGACTAGCCGTTCCCGTGCAAAAAGACACGAGGTGCACCTTTCCGATTTATTCTAAATACTAAAATCCTGTATTGAATTGCACTGAGGTAGTGGCTGCACTTACAGTGTACACACAAAATCTATTAAGAAATCTCATTGTATTTATATTGATTGGGAATAGTGCGTCACGTGCTGGATCTTGACAGGATACACTGCCCAGTTCATATATTGTTCTGCACACGAAAAAAATCACATCACAACTTTCACACCAATTGCAATGCAAAACAAATTCCGGCGATAAGCCACGTTAGCACCAGGGATTTTACACCTGCTTTCTGCTGGTGTTAAGCAGGACAACTACCTGCACCATGTAAGGGAACACAGCCAAGAGCCACACCAGAACACCCACAGGTGCCATAGAGTCAATGAGCATGATACAGGGATACCCATGAGGGCCAGAAGACTCATCTCAACAACTCCAGGACCGCCAATGCCCCCCAAACCCACATCTTAGTAAGTGTGTCCCTGTGGTCATTGTCTTAGCATGATAGGCACGAGCCCTGCAACATCACAGTGTGCTGTCACCTCAGCGTTGGCAGTGAGCCTGGATGAGTAGCTACGCACGCATCCTCCTGCATGCACAACTGGAGTGTGCTGGTCTGGGGTTCACAGGTCAGTGCAGGGATTTTACAATGTCGCTAACCCTTTTAACAGCTCAGGATACCACCATGTGACTCTGCGCAATAGCTCACTAAGGGGCATATCAACAACAACCGGCGATAATTATCGCAAAGCGCACTTAGCGCTTGGATATTTATCGCTGGCTAGCGTGAATTTTTATCGCTGAGATAGCGTGCTATTAGCAACGCTTATCTCAATAGCGATAAAAATCTACACGCTAACAGGCTAACGTGAGATTATCGCTGGAAACCCAGCGATAATCTCACGTTACCTTGTTGATAGGGACAGGCAAACTTAGCCATTATATCCTCCTTCCATAGGATATCATGGCTAAATCAGAAAAATACCAGACGTAAAAAAGCAGCGTTAACCGCGGTTAGCGCTGCTTTTTTTGTCTCTAACAGGGTTAGCGACATTGTTGATAATAGGAGAAATGTCGCTTTCTCCTATTATTTTACTCTGGAACGCCCCCTTTGCATCTCATTAGAGATGCAAGGGGAAGCGTAGAGTAAAAGGGTGCTAACATGCAAATTTGCGTTTTAGCACCCTGTTGTTGATAGGGCGCTAGTTTTATCTCTGCTTTTTTGGCTTTTAAAGCCAAAAAAGCAGAGATAAAGCCCTTGTTGATATGCCCCTTAATTTCCACGCCGGCCCCCAGCGCCTGCAGACCCGTACGAGTGAGTAGTTTGCACTTTACAAATACCGGATTGATTCGAAACGGCAGAATTGAACTTCACACTCCCTCTGTAGCACCCCCCCAATCACCCTACAGACGTCACACTGTTTAAAACAAAAGTTTCTCCTACTACATATGCACACATGCCGACACTACTTGGACAGGTGTGCCGCAGTGGCCAGAAAACATGAGTTCAGAGCACAGGGCTCACGATTTAATCCCCTGCTCCGGCAGCACCTCAGCTCAGCACCATGTGACTCTGGGCAATAGCTCACTTAATAGCTCACATAATTTCCACGCCGGCCTCAAGGGCCTTCAGACCCATAGGGGTGAGTAGTTTGCGCTTTACAAATACCGTATTGATTTGAAACACGCAAATATACCTTTGCACTCCCTGTATAACACCCCCTAAGCATCATACACAAGTTACAATGTTCAAAACAAAAGTTCCTCCGAGTAGGTATAACTACATGCTGACACTACTTGACAGATGGGACACAGCGGCCAGAGCACGTGACTTCAAAGCATATGACACACAGTTTGGACTCACGCTTTCATCCCCGAGTCCGGCAGCACCTCAGCTTAGCACCATGAGACTCTAGACAATACCTCACATATTTTCCGTACCACAGGACTTTCAGACCAGTAGGAGTCAGTAGTTCGTCCTAGTAGGTATAAACACATTCTGACACTACTTCCACAGGTGTGCTGCAGCGGCCAGGGCACATGACTTCACACCATAAGACACACAGTTTGGGCTCACGCTTTCATCCCCGACTCCCGCAACAGCTTACCTTAGCAGCATCAGACTCTAGGCAATACCTCACTTAATTTCCATAGCCCAGCACTTTCAGACCGGTAGCTATGAGTAGTTCGCTTCGCACCCCCTCTATAGCACACCCTAAACACCCCACAGAGGTTACTGTGCTCCTACCCTCCTCTTTCCTACTTTTTTCATCCTTTTTTCCCCTTACTCGCTTCAACAGAATCACAAAATGGCGGCCAACACTTCCTAGTTGCAACCGCTCGCAGTGCTCTCAACCAATAAGCAGCAAGCTCGTGCTCGTAACGCCTCAGCCAATCAGATGGCAGAATTCCCAAATATAGATATCTGTAAATTTCGATATTTCTCAAAATCTACAGAACGGATTTACACCAAATAAACAAAAGCGTGCTTTCTAGACCAAGACCCTTCTCCCTGCCAAATTTGGGGTAATTCCGTTCACCCGTTCGACCTGTTGCCCTGTCTAAAGTTTCCTATGGAAATTAACATGGAGAAAACACGTTTTGGGACCTCCCTTTTTTCTCGCCCCCCCCTTGACGAATCCCCCCCAGACTTTCAACATAGAAGCTGATATGAACAAAGAATTAGTTTGGAAAATTTCATGAAGATTCATCAAACGACACCAAAGTTATAAGCAAAACAAAAAATGCTCTTCCTATGGAAACTTGTTCCTAACTATAACTACCTACTGGTAAATATACTTGCCATGCATGGAAAACTGTGCATTGGCAAAGTAGAAGCTAAACAGAGATAGCTTTGTGAGGGGGACAATCAGAATAATGGTGGGTGCAAAATATTTTTGCACTCACTAATTGACACTAAACAGCACTCTCTCTCTATTTGCCTCTGCTATTGGTACCCCACGTAGAAAATGCTCTTCAAAATTGTATCTTTTCTGTAACAAAGCTCCTATTTTGTAAATCGAAATATAAAAAAAAAAGGTTACATTCAGAGATTATACAAGTCAGCTCTCAGTAAATTAAAGAAAAGGTACTATTTAGACAGAAATCAAAATGCTAAATGTGCAAATAAAGAATTCTTTAAAATACTCAATGAATTTCGCAAACCAAATTGCCTAGAAGGAACTCATTCCGTTACCCAAGATTTCACAGACAAACTGGCAAATCATTACACGGACAAAGCAGACACGATGGGCTCAAACTTAAATCAGAGACAAAGCTCCAGCAATAACCCTTTTACAAAACAACAATCCAAGAATACTCTAACCCACCTCTCACTTTCTTCAAACACATTTTACATTCAACACAAAATGAATTTCTGGCACTGGTCAAAGCAAGCAGGACTGCCGGCAGCCCTTCTGACCGGTGTCCACTGCAAACTTTCAAGACAATTCTTCTAACAATCTCTGCTGCCACTCCAGTAAGAACTACCTGAATATTTCCAGAAGAACTCAAAAAGTCATAAATAAGCCCTTTACTGAAGAAATAAAACTTAGACCCGCTGAACCCTAACAACTTAAGACCCATTACAAATGGACCATTCCTGGGCAAACTGATAGAAAGAGCAGCGTTCGCCCAGATGTCAAAATTCATTGAAGAAAATGCTATACTTTCAGACTTCCAAACAGTGTTCCATCCGGGAACAGGCACATAATCTGCCCTCGTTGCCACCTGGGATGACCTAAAGATAAAGAACACAGTTGAGAACAATGGGGTTGCTGCACTACTCCTCTTGGACCTCGTGGATACCTTTGACACGGTTGACCATGACAATCTGATACAAAGACTCCATGAAGCCGGCATAGAGGGGACTGCTCTAGACTGGATCGCGTCCTACCTTCGAAACAGAACTAAAGTAATCCATACCCCACCTTTCTCTTCCAAACCATACTCAAAAGCAGGAGTCCCTCAAGGCTCTATCACCTCGTCCATGCTTTTCAACATCTACATGAAGATATTACCAGTGCTGATCAATCATTTTCACTTCAAAAAACCTTGGAATTACTGTGAGAAGTTGGCCTGGTATATGCTGTCCACTAGTTCTAGTGGGCACCTTGTATCAGTCCAAACAACCCTTATTGTGAATGGTTAAAGACAACCTTATGTGAAAGCTATCCTTGTGGTAGTTATGGAGAGCAGCCTTCAGGCTAAGTCTTGAAGGAATGTAAAGCAGCTTGTTTAACCAGTCTATAATCTGTTGAATGGCTAAATGAAAGGAAACCACACCAGGTATATATATAACATATATGTATTTATTACTAAACACACCCTACTAGTCTCTTTATGAGGCTAGAGGTCAAAACAGATAAGTTACACTTCAAATATTACAGTAAAGTAGCACAAATACACGTTAGGCCCTGGGGCGAGCCAAACCATATACTAAAATAGTGGTATAAGAATCATGACTTAACTAGACACAAGGCCTAGAGCCTATAGAATTACTGGGACCCCAAGGAACCACCCAAGGTAGTGACATAGGGGACCCACGGGGGCCGAGTGCAGTGTGAGAACACAGCCGCGAGCTCCCGTTAGCTTCAATGGGGAAAGTCGCGGTTAGACTTTTAAAGATTAGGGACACTTAGAGATGGACTAGGACCAAACCCTCTTGGACTTAGACAGTTCTAGGGTTAACACCCACCGGAGCATCGGAGTACTCGAGGTACCTCACCCAGGGAAGCCGGGTGCATAGGTGTCAAATGGTGTCGGGTTGCGTCGTCATTTTCAATGGAAGCTGGTGAAGAAATGTTGCTGCCGGGAAGATGTGAAGTGTCCGAAGAGATCCAAGCCTGTATCGAAGATGTTAAAGAAGAGATAAGAAGGTCAGGGCACTTTAAAAGACTGCACTAATCAAAAACTGTGATGCAATGTTATTGAAAAAAAGAAGAAATGTGGTGCAAGAAGCCAGGGACGTGACCCTCATACGCCCCTAATATTTGGTGTGACCCAAAAATTGCAACAGACAGAGGTGGCTCAGCACACAACTTGAATGCAATTGTAATGGACAAAATTATTCGTCATAGTCAATGTATAAGCAAATGAATATTGTATCCCCAAAGATTCACAATAAACTTCGAAGTCTTGAAGGTGAGTTGTCTTTATTTGGTGATTCAGATTTCCATTTAAAATTACAGCTTACAATTCATTGCCAATTCATAGCCGACGCATTTCGTCCCAACGGGACTTCTTCAAGGCTTTACGAATGGTAATTTTAATAAAATCCACACAATTTAGAGTTTTCCATTTTCTCCTATTCAGTAATTATACTGTCAGATGTATAGGATCTCAATATTGACCTAGACCCAGTGTAGGTATGGAGTAAATGTAGAGAAAAACAGTACGATGGCCGTGAACGTGCGATATATTCAAAATCGCCTGGTCCGTGCTCCGTATACGCCAAGGGGTCTTATACATTTGACAGTATAATTACTGAATAGGAGAAAATGGAAAACTCTAAATTGTGTGGATTTTATTAAAATTACCATTCGTAAAGCCTTGAAGAAGTCCCGTTGGGACGAAATGCGTCGGCTATGAATTGGCAATGAATTGTAAGCTGTAATTTTAAATGGAAATCTGAATCACCAAATAAAGACAACTCACCTTCAAGACTTCGAAGTTTATTGTGAATCTTTGGGGATACAATATTCATTTGCTTATACATTGACTATGACGAATAATTTTGTCCATTACAATTGCATTCAAGTTGTGTGCTGAGCCACCTCTGTCTGTATCGAAGATGTGAAGAACCTGAAAGCAGAGGGGACAGAGTCTGGGTCACTTGCCAGTGACCAGGGGCACGATAGATGAATGCCCACCGATGTCGGGTGTTTCAGGTGAAAAAGGTGAAGCTTGACTCTTCAGCCATGAGGACCAGGAGGCATCAAGGACAACCAGGAGCTGGATTTGAGCTGTCCCATGAAGAATGTCAAGTGCTGCAGCATTGATGCCCAGATTGGACACAACAAGCCTTGGCAACAGCAACCCACGCAGAAAGGAGAAAGATGCTTCGGTGCGGACCAGCAAGGTTCGAGGGACTCCCCCAGCAAGGAGGAGTGAGGGCACATCTGGAGCAACCAGGCAAGCCCAAAGGAATTCAGAGTTACTTTCACAGGGACCCACCAGTCGACAGACCAGGGATCACGAAGGGACCTCAAGAGGAATCACAAAATGGTGGCCCCCGGGTCACTTGGGGTGACTAGGCTGACAGTCTTCGGTGGATTCTCTGCTCGTGGTCTGGGCTACAAGTAACCCAATGCACAGCCTCAGGAGATGTCGAGAATCTGATGCACTTGCAAATGTGAACGGTGTACAGGGGTTCTGGTTTCACGGTACCCACAAGGGCTACGGGTCTCAGCTTTGCTGGGGACTTGGGTCAACCTCTGAGCAGTCTGAAAATCTACCTATGGTGTTGCAAAGTCTTCAGCGTCTGGCGGGAGCTTTGGAGATGCAGACCGGACAGATGCTTCTTTGGTGCCTGCCAAGCAGGGGAGTAACTCCTTTACTCCTAGGGAAATTCTTCAGGCATCTGGCGTTGAACAGATCGTCGAAGTGTGGAAATATGGATTTTTCTGGTCGGTTATGTCCCCTATCTTGGACCCCAATGGTTCTATGTGCATGTTACAAGTACATGTATGTTCCCTCCAGTTCCAGTTATGAAGACGCAAATACATGTGCGTCCACCGTTAACATGTCCTCTGTCAGATCCGCCATGAATAGGCCGGATATTCCATTCCTAAGTACGAAAGGCCACCGGCTTTATATGGTTCACTTATGCCATTTTACAGTCCAGGCAAGTAGGCCCTGATTCTGTCATCAAAACTCTTCTTGCCTTCTGCCTCTGAAAGCTCCAGTCTGAGCCTGCAACTGTGACCATGAACTTTGTCTCGTTCTCTGCGCGGCTCACGAAGCCTCACGAAGCCTGACATCAGCCTATTCTCTGCCAAGAGCTGTATTTCACCTTCGAGTTATCTGCTTCCCCCTCAGCCAATGCATTCCTGTCTAGTAGTTTAAGTAAACATCCTTCCAGCTACCGAGCAAAAGGCCCGGCTTCTCTGTCTTTATGCTTCTCTGTCTTTATGCAAGTAATTCATAGTCCTGTTACCATGGAATATTCCTACCCCCTCGCATTTAGTGTAGACACTTAGACGCTTGTACACGCACGCACGGTCAGTATAGAATAGATTCTGTCCGAGAGTCCTTCTTTTGTGGATAACATAGTTCTTTAAACATAGGATGTTAGATATGATTTGGGATTAGGTTGACTTGACCCCCCAGACTTTTCGTCTCCACATGTAGAGCTAAATGTCAAGTCCCCTTCACCCCCTAGTTGCACGTCAATCACACGTCATGCTGCTGCGCGCGCATCTATGCCAAGTATTATCTTATAGATCCACCTATATATGACATCATAACCAATTATGTTCCTTTTTACTCCTTATTACACCCATTTTCGGTTACGCATATGAATCGTCATTTTTCTTATCAATTGTTACGCCTACTGCATTCGCTTCATTGTAATGTATGTACTATAAAAGTCATTTCTTGTCAATAAAGTATGTACTTCACTTCCTGAACCTCCGTGGTGATGGAACTTGGAGCAACCGATTATAATCGATCATTGGAATAAAGCCCATTCCGAACCTCTAATACCACGGATTCTGCCTCTCATTTTACTGAGCTATTTTATTATGTTTCCGTATCAAATTAAGTCCCGGTAATGAATTTTATTTACCACATGAATGGCGCCCGAACAGGGACACTTTCTCATCTCACGCGCCGGCGGTGAGTTGCAGGCCCGGTCTCCTGCCACAGCTGGACGGACAATAACGCGTACCAGCAGGATTTCCTGTATCTCCCTCCGGTCAAGCGGGGGCGACTGAGGCTGCGATCAACACCCAGACGAGGCGGTGAGAAGTGCGAAGTATCCCGACCAGAGCCTAGCTGAGAGAGCAAGATCCGAGGTATACAGAGGCCCACCAGTTCGAAGTCAAGTCCAGTTTCCAACGAGTCGAGTCGAGTCCAGTCCGGTCCAAGTTCAGTCTCCGAGGCCTTCCGTTTCCGAAGCTACCCGGTGAGTACCATTACTGGGGAGGCATTTCTGACGTGCACATAGGTTGTGCCGGTCAAGACGGGTTTGGGTACACAAATCCGGTCTGCACTGTTTTAGCAGTGTATATGTACTGTTTAGCAGTATATCAAGTATTCCGAAGTATCTAGTTATTGTCAAAGAATTATGCTTGGTGATTAGTTATGCAGACGATCATCATTGTTGGTTATTTTAAAGGTTAAAAAAATGTTTAATGTTTAATGTTTAATGTGTTAAACGTCCTGCATATTGTGGTATGAATGGTTGTTCATTATTGTGCTTTTGTACTAAGTGTGTTCAAGATTAAGTATCAGATCAGTTCTCAATATGCCGCTCTTTTCGAAACTAAGACAGATCACTACAAGAAAAGGGGTACTCGAAGAAGCCGTTCCTATTCCTCCTAGGGACACTCCAGGGTACTTCATGTATCATAAACATGGCTTAGACGCTATATTATTTCTTGATTTATGGGTAGACTACACCAAGGAATTACCAGAAAGTCAGAGGTGGCCCACAGCGGGAACCTGGGATGCAGAGTGCATCATGAAAGTAGAAGAAGAGTTATGGAAAAGGAAAGTCAGACAGTCACAGAAAGATGCCGTTGAGTTATGGCGTAAAGAATCTCATAGACGTACAGAAAAAGCACGTAGACAGGAGGAGAAGAGTAAAGAGAATTCCAATAAAGTTCGAGAAAATCTATTAATTGAGGAAGGTATCCGAGTGAAATCAGAACAAGTAGACAGACAAAGAAATGCCCTTATGAATGGTATGTATCCCCTTCTGGCGGAAGGATTACCTAAAGCTACTCCAGAAATACCGAAAGACTTGCCGCCCCCATTATTTCCAATAAAGGTACATCCTAAGGGGCATCCTAGAACCGCAGAAGATGTCTTTCTCTCCTCATATTTAGACGACGCAGCTCCCGAGTATGCTAATTCCGCCCCACATAGACCGCCTATCAGGGAGGTTCAACGCCAAGACCCAGTACCCATATCCCTACAGCAACAGATCGTGTCACAAGTTCCGGCAAGCACATCTGTTTCTACATCTGTTCCTACAGCTGCTTCTATAGCTGTGTCCACACCTATAGTTGCTGTATCACGTTCAACGAATCCTTTCACACCCGACACCCCAGATGGGGCTGCGGGAGGTGCTAGTAACATTTTTTCTACGCCACCCAGAATAAATAAACTTACTTTTCAAGAGTCAGCACATTCACGTACCCCCAAACTCATAAATGCCCGTACGCTTAAGGAACTTCTTATAGATTGGAGATATGACCCTGTGCCCGGCAAAGAGGACGAAATGATCATGGCATCATTGCGTATCAGACGAGCCGCAGTGTATTTAGGGAAGTTACCAGGAATGACTGCGCATCTAGATAAAATATACCATTTTGTCCAAACAGGGCGAGATCCAGAATGTATTAACAGAGCTATGGAATACCAGAAAGTGGAGATACAGGGGGAACTGTTACGTTTCCTCATAAATTGTGTGATCAGAAATGAAGACCGACCGGGGGTAGACCCGGAAGCAATGCAAATTCTTACCAGATGGAGCCAGAATATATCAGAAGGTAGACATGATAAACAAAATTGTATAATAGCCATGTGCCGAAAGATCCGTAAAGAAATAGAACGCCTACACGAAGAAAGATTAGCGGTAGACGAGTTCGAACAAAACGAGGAGGAAGGGTCAGGACTGCCCGCAGGACAGTCAGACACCATAGCCTATGTAGGTAGAGGAAGATCTTGTAATAGTAATAAATGTCCTATTAACCCCATACGTCCGATATGTCCAGATAATAACAGGAATTTCCAAATACCTATAATTAACATCAGGTCTAACGAGCATTCGTTCCAAGCCGCCGACAAACTACTCCGAGAACGAAGGGGTTATCATTTCCTCGATTCTATGGATGAACAAGATTTAGCTAGGGCAGCTGTCCATTGGGTGGACAGTCCCGGAAAATATAGTGATGATACAGTAGCACGCGCATTTTTGAATCTCACCCCAGATGAACAGCGGTTAGCTGGGATTTATATGATTCAACAACTCATTATACTATATCAGAGTCAGCATTCGGACCCTGGTCCCTTACCTGACATATTGACTGAATTGCTTATGAATAGATGGAGAGGTTCAGGTACTAAATTAATTAAAGAAATTCTAGAATCAAGAAAGCAGTATATTCTTTTTGTATGTTCAGACCGTGTCTCATTGCCCATCAAGGAAAGAACCACGTATTACATGGATAGACAGAATCCCTTACGAGAAGTGCACTCAATAAAGGGCGAGGACAACGAGTTTAAGCGCGTATTTGTATATACGCCCATATCAAAAATAGAATTGTTAGAAATGAAGAAAGTGGTACCCAGTCATGACAAAGATCCAGCGGGTTTTCACCGAGAAATTAAAGACATGTTACTCATGGGAGAGTATACCTATCCCGACATTATGACAATATTAAAGGTATTGATGCCTGCTGGCATTTATGAGAAACTCAGGGAAAAAGAGTGGGAGGTAGGAGACCAAAAGATAGAATGGTCAGTATTAGAAGCAGAAGAAAAGGCCCGAACTGCAGGAGCAGGACTCGGGGATAAAACTAAAGCACTACCAGGTTTATTAGTACAGGTACTGCCACGTTTATTAACTACGAAAAAGGAAGATTGGGGTACAATTTCAGCCTGTAAGCAGAAGCAAGATGAAGACACTAGTGATTACTATGCCCGATTTGAAAAATGTTTTGGTATAAATAGCGGCCTAAAAGCAAGTAGCGAATCATACCCACATCTGTTCGTAACAAAATTAGTAGAAAATGCCCTGCCCCAAGTAAAGAATAGAGTATTAAAATTCGAGAGTACCTGGCAAGGTAACACTCCATCACAAATGTTACAAATGTTACAGTACCATCACAATAGAATTAGAGAGGAACAAGAACATGAACACAGACGCATGAAAGACACGAAAATGAAAATGTTAGTTTCTCAGACAGTCCCAGCTGAAGGACATAAAAAGGGTATGACACATTCCGGTGATTCAGCAGGACCTGTAAAAGGGACATGCAATTATTGTAAAAAGCCAGGTCATTACGTACACGATTGTCCAGTTTTGAAACATAATATCGCCATAGGTAAAACACAAGAAAGACCACGGCCACCTAGACAGGACCAGAATGAACAAGGAGCTCCGCAGCATGCACAGTCCATGCCAGCTTCACAACAGTCTATACAGTTTGTGCCAGCTGCACCAGCGCTGCCTGTTGCTGCCACACAAACCACGACACGACAACTGTACCAGACCGCACAGTACGACTATCCTGATTATCAACGATACGCATGAACAAGCCTAGAGAGGGAAGTTGACTTACCCCTTATCGAGATCCCTGTAGATCAAGAAGGACCTTATGTACATAGTGAATTATTAGGCCAAGACAGAAAATTTTTACTCGATACAGGGGCAAGTCGAACAACCATAAAACGTAGTGAAGTTCCAGGGGCACCCCTCTCAGGCTCACAGAATATTTCCCTTGGTTTTTCAGGAAAACCTATTGTTAATGAAGTGTCACAGCCTCTCCCACTTACGATAGGACCTTTGACCCGAACTACAGATTTATTGCTTACTAAATCATGTCCAGAAAATCTGTTAGGAATAAAAACACTGAAAGCTCTAGGAGCTATAATATGTTGTTCTCCGGAAGGAGTAAGGTTGTTTTTACGTGATTTTAAAGGTCATTATGTGTCTAGAGACATGGATCCCCGACTGCAGACTTTACCTACACATCTATGGGCACAAGGCCCTACTGATGTTGGATGCATGAATATTACACCATATCGAGTCACATTAAAGGCAGGAGTGGTGCTACCACGAATGCGACAATACAAGTTACCACCAGATGCTGTAGTGGCTTTACTACAAATCATTGACGAGCTCATTACCCAAGGAGTAGTTGTAGAAACAGACTCCAATGTATGTAATTCACCGATAATTCCGATTCTTAAACGAACAGATCCAAAGGCCCCGCCAGTATATCGATTGGTTATTGATCTGCGCGAATTAAACAAATGCATTGTGCCACAATTTCCTGTGGTCCCTGATATCTCGTCATTACTGACAGCTATTGATTCCGAAGCGACATTCTTTACTGTAATCGATCTCAAGAATGCCTTTTTCAGCGTCCCAATAGATCCGGAAAGCCAATATTTGTTCGGATTTAGTTTAAATGGACGTAGCTTTAAATTCTCACGCGCACCTCAAGGATTTACAGAAAGCCCCAGCATCTATAGCCAAGCACTGAAACGAGAACTCGACAGTATCCACATGCCAGTTAACACTGCTCTGCTTCAATACGTCGATGATCTGTTGATCACCGCGAGAAGTGAACCGGAATGTGAAAAAGCATCACTGACAGTTTTACAATTTCTAGCCGAAAAGGGGCACAAGGTGTCCCCTTCTAAGCTGCAATTCTGTGTCCAGCGAGTTATTTATCTTGGACACTCGCTGTCCAAGGAGGGAAGGCAGCTTACACCCGACCGCATTCAGTTAATAGCTAACATGCCAATACCCAAGACACAAAAGGAGGTGCGGGCTTTCATAGGCCTCACGTCATATTGCAGGCAGTGGATCCCTCAGTACGCATTTCTAGCAAAACCACTCATTCAGTTGACAACACAGGAGGCAGCCACATCGACTGTTCTCCCTTGGACTCAGGAACATACACAAGCTTTTGAAAGCCTAAAGAAAGCTTTATGTCAAGCACCTGTTTTAGCAACGCCATGTTACAGAAAACAGTTTACACTCTTTGTTACAGAACGCGAAGGTACTGCCTTGTCAGTACTCACACAGGAACAAGCAGGAGCACACAAACCATGTGCTTATTTTTCTAGTACATTAGATCCCGTAGCTCAGGCTTTGCCTGCATGCCTAAAATCAGTGGCAGCGACAGCTTTAGCAATCAGACAAAGCGATGCCATAGTGTTAGGACATCCATTGACAGTTCAAGTACCACATGCAGTAGAGGTTCTTGTAAATAGAACGCAAACACAACACTTGACTATAGCGCGACTTACAGGGTACGAACTTACATTGTTTCAGCCACACATAGAAATCAGACGCTGTAACACATTGAATCCTGCCACACTTTTGCCAGTAACCGGAACAGACCCACTATCCCATGACTGTATTGAAGTTATTACTATAACGACGAAACCTAGACAAGACTTAACGGATGTCCCATTGTCAGATCCAGACCTGACATTGTACGTAGATGGTTCATGTATGAGAACAAATACAGGAGAGTTAGTGGCTGCTTACGCAGTCACGACAGATACTGAAGTCATTGAAACTAATCGTATAAATACTTTGTCAGCTCAAGCCGCAGAGCTTATTGCTCTGACACAAGCCTGTATTCAAGCCACAAATAAAAAAGTCAACATATACACTGATTCACGTTATGCATTCGGAGTTGTACATGACTTCGGCGTGCTATGGCGAGAGAGAGGTTATTTAACTTCCCACGGTGCCCACATTCAGCACGGACCCCTCATTCATGCCTTATTAGATGCAATACATCTACCCACTGCAATATCAATTATGAAATGTAAGGCTCATACGAAGATTACTGATATCATTTCTCAAGGCAATGATCTAGCCGACAGAACAGCTAAACAGACTGCTCAAACCCAAACATCCGACATGACAAAGACAATAGTCCCGATGCCGACACATTGTATGACAGTTAAAGATCCTACCCTTGACGTAATTGACATACAGACACATGCTACACCAGACGAAATAAAGAAATGGACTGAATTAGGAGGGATCCAAACGGACCAAGGATGGATGATGAAGGAAAAGTCTGTGTGGTTCCTTCCTGATTCAATGGTCCAAGTTATAGTTAACACTATACATAGTCCAGCACATCTAGGAGAAAAAGCTATGCTAGACAGCATTCAACACATTTGGTTCAATAAACATTTACGAGCAGCAGCCAAACAAAAGGTCCGTACCTGTATGATCTGTTGCCAGTTCAACCCAGGAAAAAGTGTTCCCGTAGAACAAGGTGGATTTCATCCTCCTAATCACCCTTTTGAAGTACTCCAGATGGATTATATCCAGATGGAACGATGTCGAGGATTCAAATATGTTCTCGTAGTTGTCTGCGCTCTGTCCCGCTGGACGGAGGCATACCCGGTTTCAGATTACACTGCCCCGACTACTGCCAAACAGTTAGTTCGAGAATTCTTCCCACGATACGGTTTACCACGTGTTGTTCACTCAGATAACGGCCAGCCGTTCTCATCCGAATTAATGAAACATGTTTCACTTCTGTTAGGTTATCAGTGGAAATTTCACTGTGTCCGACACCCCGAAGCAGCAGGTCTCGTAGAAAGACATAATCAGATACTGAAAATCAGATTGTCCAAAATATGCAGAGAGAAAGGTGTCGACTGGGTAGTAGCGTTACCAGTTGCACTCTTCTACATGAGAATGGTAGCACACTCTCGAACAGGGCTATCCCCGTATGAGGTGATCTTCGGCAGACCACCAAATATGTGGGGGACGCCTATACCACGCAAAATAACTGATATTGACTGTAATATGCTGACAGATTACTTGGCTTCCTTGATGTCTGCACTACAATCTTGTCGTTCACAGGTAGCTGCAGCCTTTCCCGACAACACTGAGGTGAAACCCCATGACGTAGTTCCGGGGGACCTTGTGCTTGTGAGAAATTTCGACCGAAAGACTCAGCTGAAGCCCAGGTGGAAGACACCCCAGCTGGTCCTGCTGACCACAAGGACAGCCGTGAAGATCGAGGGCAGGAAAGGATGGGTGCATTCAAGTCATATCAAGAAATTTCATGGACTTCCTTCAGATGTAAACAGCCCACCTCGTGTGTCCTCACCAATTGACTCAAAACTACCTCTGGCTGAGACCGACAGTAAAGAACTTTATAAACTGAAATTAAGGCCTAGGCCGTCGGACGATTTGATTGTTTAAGTCCTCTCCTAGGTGAAGCGGTTGAATCTGTCTCCGACATGTATCCCCTAGACCTGAATCATGGACAGTCGCGAAAAATGATGAAACGACAGGCGTATTGTAAATCACTGCGTAGCCATTGCATAGTGACATTATTAATCTTGTTTTTCTTAAGTCTTTTAATAATTACTGCAAGTATATTGTTGCACATATATTACCCTATTGCCAGAAACGTTTACAATGTTACTGCTGAACATTCTTTTAGTGACTTACCCCCGCATGAATTGTCTTATAGACTTGCGCTGCGCAATAACACTTTCATTAGTATGTTACATCATTCCCATCAGACTAGTAATGCAACTAATTGTTGGGTGTGTGGCCGGCTCCCTCCCTATCAGAATTATGAAGGAGTTCTGCCTTTCTTTCCACATCCGTTTACACATAATGGCTCCTGTGGAGCATGGTTTAGTTTAATGAATTCCATAGACTCAGATACAGCAGTTTATCAAGACCAGTGGGTATGGGGAAATCTGAACCTAGTTTTATTCAAAGTCTGTTACCCTGACAAGGAGGGTCGCCCCAAAGGAACAGGAACTGATCTAGAAAATGAAGTATATGGATTAGGTAACTTTACTCCTAATCTCATGGTTCTAAATGTCGAATCCGAAGTTGAACTAGTTTTACCAACCATGTCAGTATTCCCAGCGAAAGGTGAATTGTGTGTAAGAAAAGTTGGTTCCATACATATGGGCCATAGTAAATGCACTACTACAGTAGAATTCAGTGATCAAGGCAAATCTTCATTTAGAGCTTATCGCCACTCCTACTTTATATGTGGTCAGACCGCATATATGTGTCTACCTCTAGATTGGGATGGTACCTGCTACATTGCATTCCTTTTGCCACCTGTTTTCCTAGCTCCTCCTGATTATTATAGAAATATTCATTTAGTACACAACAGAGAGCGGAGAGATCTCCCAATTGTCGATTATACTGAGACGGCATGGGACAAGTACGTAGATTTTAATAAAGGCATCTTTCCCTATATAGGTACTGTTACTAATAGTAAGCTGATACGTAGATTAACTAGAACCCTTGAAGCAGTAGTGAATGAAACTATTTCCGCCTTAGGCAATTTAACAGAAGAGCAGTCTGCTATGCGGATTGTTGTGCTTCAAAATCGTCTTGTCCTTGACGTCATCCTGGCTGATAGGGGCGGAGCTTGTAGGGTCATCGGATCAAGCTGCTGCGTATTCATACCAGAAAATTCGCCATCTGTATATAAAGCTATAACTCGCCTTCATAAGATTGTAAGCCAGATACACCAGAATCCAGGCACCTGGACTTGGTCCGGTTGGTTTTGGAGCGTGATATCAGCCTGGGGATGGAGAGTTCTATCTTTCCTAGGTATTGGCCTTCTCATACTATTCAGTTGCTGTCTATGCCTACAATGTGGACCAGCGATTTGTGGTCTGTGTGCCACATCGTGCATTCCACATCAAGATTTTCATTCAAGATTCCGGAAGAAGAAAGAAGAACAAATGATGCTATATGAACAGATCAATGGATTAATGAAAATTGATATCTCTTGACGGGCAAGTAGGGGACAAGGAGGGAATGTGGAAATATGGATTTTTCTGGTCGGTTATGTCCCCTATCTTGGACCCCAACGGTTCTATGTGCATGTTACAAGTACATGTATGTTCCCTCCAGTTCCAGTTATAAAGACGCAAATACATGTGCGTCCACCGTTAACATGTCCTCTGTCAGATCCGCCATGAATAGGCCGGATATTCCATTCCTAAGTACGAAAGGCCACCGGCTTTATATGGTTCACTTATGCCATTTTACAGTCCAGGCAAGTAGGCCCTGATTCTGTCATCAAAACTCTTCTTGCCTTCTGCCTCTGAAAGCTCCAGTCTGAGCCTGCAACTGTGACCATGAACTTTGTCTCGTTCTCTGCGCGGCTCACGAAGCCTCACGAAGCCTGACATCAGCCTATTCTCTGCCAAGAGCTGTATTTCACCTTCGAGTTATCTGCTTCCCCCTCAGCCAATGCATTCCTGTCTAGTAGTTTAAGTAAACATCCTTCCAGCTACCGAGCAAAAGGCCCGGCTTCTCTGTCTTTATGCTTCTCTGTCTTTATGCAAGTAATTCATAGTCCTGTTACCATGGAATATTCCTACCCCCTCGCATTTAGTGCAGACACTTAGACGCTTGTACACGCACGCACGGTCAGTATAGAATAGATTCTGTCCGAGAGTCCTTCTTTTGTGGATAACATAGTTCTTTAAACATAGGATGTTAGATATGATTTGGGATTAGGTTGACTTGACCCCCCAGACTTTTCGTCTCCACATGTAGAGCTAAATGTCAAGTCCCCTTCACCCCCTAGTTGCACGTCAATCACACGTCATGCTGCTGCGCGCGCATCTATGCCAAGTATTATCTTATAGATCCACCTATATATGACATCATAACCAATTATGTTCCTTTTTACTCCTTATTACACCCATTTTCGGTTACGCATATGAATCGTCATTTTTCTTATCAATTGTTACGCCTACTGCATTCGCTTCATTGTAATGTATGTACTATAAAAGTCATTTCTTGTCAATAAAGTATGTACTTCACTTCCTGAACCTCCGTGGTGATGGAACTTGGAGCAACCGATTATAATCGATCATTGGAATAAAGCCCATTCCGAACCTCTAATACCACGGATTCTGCCTCTCATTTTACTGAGCTATTTTATTATGTTTCCGTATCAAATTAAGTCCCGGTAATGAATTTTATTTACCACAGAAGTTCCAGTATTCAGTTTCAGAGTTTTGTCCAGGGATATCTAAAGTCCTGTTGCCAGAGGTTCCTACTTTATACCCAAGGAAGGGGTTGGACTAACTCAGGGGACCCACCTATGGGAGGGTTTGGAAAGAGGGGTGGCTACACCCATTTCCTTGGTCCAGTTTCGTACCAGAGCAGGGGCTGGTAGCCCGTGAACTGGTTTGATCTGGACTATGCACAGGCACACCAAATGTTCCCCCAGTGCAGGACTTCAAATCACTCTCAGAGTGCACCCACCCAGCCCCAATACACTAAAGCCTGTCTGGGAGGTTGTGACACCACCCTGTGACAGGAAACCTATTGTCCAGGCCTCCCCTGCTGGAGTTTAGGTCAGCAGCAGGAGGCCAGACTCGTGTCTGTGGCTGCTGCATCCATTTTGTGATGCCTGGGCTCTTTCAAGTTGGTACCGGGTATACCGGTGCTGTCATGTCTCTCCCTGTAGAAGGGTGGGATCATACTCCCACACCAGTTACTGGGGTTATGATTCCAAGGTGTTTGACACCAAACACGACATGTTTCCGTGCAGCCAGTCCAAAGTTAGCATTTACCGTTGGGTTATTATGCACTTAAGAGTATATGGTCAGGCTGCATCACAGACAACCCCGAAGGAGAGATTCCGAAGGCTGCAGAGGGGCTCTGCTCATGCATGGGCACCCTCTCACACAAAACCCAGCACCCTGCCTTCAGGATTGATAAGGCCTGCCATATGGGTGACTGATAGGTTTCTATGTGCAGTGATAGGTGAGATATAGTGAACCTATATCTCTGTAAGGGGTGCATGCACCACCTTACCCAGACTGCAGTAGCAGACCTGTGGTGTCATTTTGGGGTGCTTCCCAGGGGTGGCATAATACATGCTTCAGCCCCTGGTAGGCCTCTGGGGTACCTATGCCCTGGGTACCTAGTGTACCATATACTAGGGACTTATAAGGGCACCTCAGAATCCAATCTGTTTTGTACCTAGGGTACATGGAATCAATTTAGAGAGGAAGCAGCTAGGCTGGGGTCCTGAATAGCAGGGCCCCAGCCAGACTACAGTCGAAAAACAGTGAAACACCAGCAAAAAGTGGGGGTAACCATGTGAAGCAGATCCTACTCTCCTACAATTACCATGGACTCCACGCTATCAATGAATGCGCATGTGGACAAACTTGCAAGATCAAGTTTTGTCACTATAAAAACTATGTGATGAATCTTCCCCCATTTGGGATTTCCACACGAAGTCCAAGCTATTATCTCCCTTGTTCTGTCCAAACTTGATTAAGCCAATATTCTCATCCACGGACCACCTTCAATGACCATGAAAAGACTACAACGGATTCTGAACTCGGCTGCCAGACTGCTCTTGCATATCAAACCACGAGACCACATCTCACCTGCCTTGAAAGCCCTGCATTGGTTACCGGTTTCCAGAGATCCACGTTCAAGCTGCTTTGTATCAGCCACAAAGCGATACATGGAATAGGATCTTCATCAGGAATAATATCACCAAACACATTCAACAAAGGAACCTCCCCTCTAGAGTGGCACCCACCTCAAAATCCCAAGATACAATAAAAAATAAATGGGCGGCACATCCTTCTCTGTTCAAGAAGCCAAACGATGAAACTCACTACCCCATCATAAGATCCACGGACAACCTCCTTATTGTCAGGAAACTACTCAAGAATTGGCTCTTTGCCACATAAGCACCAGACGCAAACAGAAATATACAGCATATCCCTCTGTATATAAGTGTGTATTTGTTCTATAGATATGTACCTATATATGTGTATTGCTTTAAAGAAACATGTAGAATAATTATGTTTTTAAAAAATAAATAAAAATGTATTTTAAGCACAACAACATTTGAAAACCAGAGTTTATCTAATGCATCTTTAATCTTGTAATCACTTACTTACTTTACGCATCTATATGCCTTCTGTTAGTCCTGCCATATCTTGGTGTGATTACCCCTGACTTTTTACCTCTGCCTCCTTTGCTTTTAGAGGCTTTGGGTACTTTGCCACTGCTGATCAGTGTCAAAGCACAAGTGTTCCCTGTGTAATGTGTAATGGTAATTGGTTGGCCATGATTGGTATGTTTGCCTTACTAGTAAAGTCCCTAGTGATGTGCACTGTGTGTGCCAGGGCTAGTAATGCACCCCTGTGGTAGGTCCCAGGTAACCCCTGGGCAGGGTGCAGTGTAAGTAAAAGGCAGGACATGTACTGAGGTGTGTGCTATGTCCTGAGAGTGAAAGCATTCCTTTCGTTTTCACTGGTGAAAGGCCATCCTGCCCATAGGACAGAATGGGGGAGGCTGGGTATTGTGTTTTGTTAGCCTAGTTTTCCAAAGATTTAAAAATGGAGAGGTGAAGTTTGGTATGTATGAACTCACAGTGTCATAACACATCTTTCTATGAAAGTGGTTTTGTCACTGTGTGTTCAGAAGTAACTCTTTTAGAAAGTGGCTGAGTTTTGTGCTTTAAGCATTTCTGTGTGTCTCTGCTGAATGTGGATTGACTGTCTGGATCTGAGAGGAGAGAGGAGCTGGGGGAGGTCTTGACCCAGGGAGGGGTTGAGGTGGCACCAGGCTGCCCTGTAGCTCGAGAGAAGCCCCGGGAGATGAAGAGGCCTGGGTTGCTGCTATAAACCAATTGACCCGTCTCCTGCTGAGTGATTAAGGATCCAGACCCCCAGTATCAAAGGGAGAAAGGTGACACTGGGAGGAAGACATCCAGAACTGATTTAGGCAGGGGTTAGGAACCTCTGAGCACAAACGAACTTCAAAGACATTTAGGGGTATAACTATGAGAGCTGGGACCCCTGA
Source organism: Triturus cristatus (assembly GCF_964204655.1). Taxonomy (NCBI): domain Eukaryota; kingdom Metazoa; phylum Chordata; class Amphibia; order Caudata; family Salamandridae; genus Triturus; species Triturus cristatus. The sequence continues at coordinate 10,509,919 of NC_140579.1, read as the reverse complement.
ACATTGGAATGGAATGGAACAGAAAGGGATTGAGGTGAAAAGGCTTGGACCCATTTCGTGGTCAAGAGGAACCTCTGCTAATGAAGAAACAACTGAAGAGACTGTTGGGGGAGAACTGACCCTTGCTTCGTGATCTGGGGCTGTTCTGCGGGTTGCTGTTTTAACCAAGGAAGAGGCGCTTGGGACTGTACTGTGGGAGCTGGGGCCCCCTGCTTGACAAAGACTGTGCTTTGCACCGTGTCTTGTAACCCCAAGGGCCCCAGGTGAGCTAGCACCCTGTTTGGAAACACAGGAACATAAAAGTTTCTGGAGAAGTTTCAAGCGATGCGGTGGGTGCGTGTTGTGGCAGCTTGAGACCCTCCGAAGGTGTGCCCTGTGATCGTGGACACACGAAGGAGGAGTGCGACTCGGACACTGTGGGTGCGTGTCATGGTGCACAGGAGGCATTGGTGAGGAGTGCCTTGTCAATGTGTGCATCAGAAGCGGAGTGAGTCTCGGACGCGCTGGGTGCGTGTCGTGGTGCACAGGAGGCGTTGGTGAGGATCGCCTTGTCAACGTGTGCATCGGAAGCGGAGTGAGTCTCGGGCGTGCAGGGTGCGTGTCGTGGTGCACAGGAGGCGTTGGAGTGCCTGGTCAAAGTGTGCATCGGAAGCGGAGTGAGTCTCAGAGGTGCATGGTGCGTGTTGGGGTGCACCGGAGGCGCTAGTGAAGAGCGCTTGGTGATCGGGTGCACCGGAGGAGAAGTGCGACTCGGACACGGTGAGCGTGTCGTGGTGCTGCCGAAGGCGTTGGTGAAGAGTGCCTGGATACAGGGGCACCAGAGTTGGAGTAAGTCTCAGTAAAGCAGCGTGTGTGCTTTGGTACAACCTGGGACTGTGGAGGTGATCAGCTGATCATCGTGTGCACTGGAAATAAGTGAGTCTCTGCAACGCGGTGTGCGGGTCTTGGTGCCAACTGAGACCGCAGGAAGGAGTGCCTGGTGAACATGCACTCGGAGTCGACGAGAAGTCCTATCAGTGTGTGTGGCTTCATGCCAGAAGAGACCCGGAGGGTGCGGTGGTGAACGTGCACCCTGAGTATCGTAATCTCAGAGGCGTGGGGTACATATGCCCCGCGGCTGCCTGAGACCTTCCTAACAGTTGCAGCCCAGACCGGCATCCCTGGAGGAGCTGAGCTGCCAGGCTGAGCCGCTGAGCCCCATTGAGAAAGTTCTACACGGAAGGCCCAGTCCGCTGACGGCGGAGAGGAGAGTGGGGTCGCACCCCCAGGTAGCGTGGATCACTACCTGGACGGGGTGCTGGCTCGGAGGGACACTCTCTCAGCCTCTCATTCCTGCTGGCGATGTGAGACTTTGCTTCGGCTCAGATTGGGACCCGTACTGACCCAGGGAGTGGTCGTGCTGGGGCCATAGCGGGAAGCTGTACTTTATGTCATCATTGATACGTGTGGGGGCAACTGTTATGGAAGAGGCTGATTGTCGTAATACACATTGCTAATATTGCTGCTGATTAGGGGTGGGCGGAATTACCGGAAGTGCCTTTCGCCAAATATCGCGAAACGGCACAAAATCTCGGCGATCTCGCGATATTTTGCGAGATCGCGGAGATTAGTGCTTCCGGTTGGGTGCCCTTGAGTCAGCTGTCCGTCATAGTGGGGGAAAGGGCGGGAAGACGATGCCCACCGCTGGTGTGTGTGGCGGGGCTTCCATGCAGTTTACATGCCGCTTGTTTAAAGGGCCAGAGACCGATCAGAGCAGCAGACGAGGAGACAGAACCTCCTGGTGTCAGGAACTACACGGGGATTGCGCTCGAGAAAGTCGTGGATGCACAGAGCTCCATCGAGGATCACAGCTAATTTTTGATGGGAAAGATAAGATAACTGGACTCGGAGTACTTTCTACTGGCTAATCAGTAAGTACTACCTCGTTGGGTAAATGTATAGTGCTTTTCCTACACTACAGCTGCGTAAAGGGCCAGAAGAGTTGTCTACAGTGACCATGTGTGTCTTTAATGTTGCCATGGCGCCTTGCCCCGGGGTTCCGTGAGTCAGCAGTCCATCATAGTGGGGGAAAGGGCGGGAAGACGATGCCCACCGCTGGTGTGTGTGACGGGGCTTCCATGCAGTTCACATGCCGCTTGTTTATAAAGGGCCAGAGACCGATCAGAGCAGCAGACGAGGAGACAGAACCTCCTGGCGTCAGGAGCTACACGGGGGTTGAGCTCGAGAAAGTCGTGGATGCACAGAGCTCCATCGAGGATCACAGCTAATTTTTGACGGTAGATGTGGGGAGAAAAGCACACCTGCCCAGCCTCGACCTAGCTACTCCCGAATGTTTTGTGCTGATTAATGCGTTACTGAATTTGAGCTCCAACTCGGGCACCTGCTTTATTTATATCTGTAAGTGCTTCCTGTTGAGGTTTAATTTTTGTGACAGGAGCATCGTGCCAGAATGAATCCTGCCCTGCACCTGCATATGTCCGTTCCGGTCGCGGATCGCGGAAGTTTCGACATTTTCGCGTTCCGCACGGAACGCGAAAATGTCGAAATGTCGCAATTTCCGCAAGCGGAACGGAAATTCTCGCCCACCCCTACTGCTGATGAAATGCCGGACTGTCTTATGACGCCTGACATTATTGTTGCATAACGAAGTACATGATTGTAGCGCTACGCATTGCATTATTTCTCCATTGCAAAGTACATGATTGCAGCTGCGCATTGCATTGTTCCTTACTTGCAATGTACAAGAGTGTAGCGGCAAGCACTGCCTTATTTTCTCATTGCAAAGTACGTGATTGGGGGTGTGACGCATTGCCTTAGTCCTTCATTGCACAGCACATGATTGTGGCGGTATGCATTGCAGTATTTCTCCCATTGCAGGCTACCGGGTGTATCGTTAAGCATTGTATGATTTCTCGTTGTTTGTCAGTTGCAACATGTGTGATTCTAGCATTACGACCAGCATAGCGTTTGGAAGCAGTGGTTGGGATTTGAAACCTACCAACTGGCCGGAACAAACATTACACTTTATTATATGTTGCTGTGGGCTTGGTTGCACACATTGCACACTCGTGCCTTGGAGATGTTGGCGCGGGACGGGGACTCCGGCTTCCAACACCTTCCATGTACTTAGATCTATATATTTATTACTTTTCTCTTAAAATAGCATATTCAATGCACTACCCTATTTCTCATCCTGTACCTCTGGCAATATCTTTAATCTACATGTACTTACCTCCTTTATACCTCTATATACTTTCCATGTACTTATGGATCTATATATGTATTACTATCTTCTAATTCATCATATCCGATGCACTACCCTATTTCTTACCCTATCTGTCTCTCAATATATCTTCTACCTCAAATCTCTGACTCATCTCAAACTTCTTTCTCCTACTCTTTCCCATGCACTACCCTATTTCTCGCCATATGCCTCTATCAATACATCCTATACACCCACTCGCTAATTCATTCCAAACCCCATACCACTATGATCACCAAAATAACCCTTTCTAGACTCTCCCCTACTCTACCCCTCCTTGCACCACCTGGCACCTCTTTTACTATACTGATCCCCCAAATCAAGCCTTTCTAAACTCTGCCCTCTGACTTTTCCCCTCCACGTCCCTTTTTACTCATCCCAAGCCTCCTCCTATTGCTATGACCTCCAATACAAAAACAAAAAAAGTCTAAATCTTTCACTCTTCTGTCCCTTCACTATCCTTTTCAATCAAAATAACAGACTAACATGTCAACTTCTCATATTTCACTATGCTAATTCACCACTAATCCTTTATGGGTTCCGGAGTAGCGTGCTACTCGCCGAAAAAGTGCTTCAACACCTCATCAGGGGTAGCAAGCGCTATATAAATGCAAAAGTGTTTCCCTCTTTTATCTTTCCGCTACCCTTCTCTATCCAAATAGCTGAATAACATATCCACCACTCAAATTACTTTCATATTTCACTATACTAATTCAACACAAATCCTTTATGGGTTCCGGAGTAGCGTGCTACTCGACAAAATATCGCTTCAACGCCCCATCAGGGGTAACAAGCGCTATATAAATACAAACCTCTTTCCTTCTCCTATCTCTCCCTCACCTTTCTCAATCCAAATAACTGACTAACCTGTCCACCACTCAAATTACTTTCATATTTCACTTTACTAATTCAACACTAATCCTCTATGGGTCCCGGAGTAGCGTGCTACTCGCCGAAAAAGCGCATTGACGCCTCGTCAGGGGCAGTAAGTGCTATACAAATGCAATTACAATATTATACAATAAAATTAATTCCAGAACTTTCCAGAGGAACTGTGTAGCCAATTGTTCAGAAGTTCCTATTTCTTCTACAGTGCAGTAGGGGAACAATGTAAGTAACGTTGCCATTTACACACACACGTACGATTTAACTCGATATTTAAATTCCACGTTTCTAAATCACCCTTAGGTAAATAATTCTGCATAACTTCGCTGTATATTTACATATAGAGAGATCATGTTATATACATATTTCCTGTTTGGCTGGACAGATGGGCGGAATGCTGTCAGTGGCACTCAGCGCTTCCCTACAGTTGGACCTTTAAACCCCATGGGGCCAGAAATGAGAGGTAACATCCCCATCTGAATTACAGGCTCTGCAGGAACTTAGCAGTTCCAGAGATTTATCCCCAGGAACTTCATGTGCTGATGCTGTAAATTTAGAGAAACATATTTAAATCAACCCAGAAACCCACATTCCTGCGTGCCTTCCCCTTCATCTTGTAATCGGAGGTCATCTCTCCCAGCAACATGCGGATGCCCGCGCTGTCAGTAACTCTGGGATGAGACCAGGGGTCTGACCCCTAGCCCCGCCTCCAGCGGGCCCCCTGGGGTTTCTGTGGTGCCGCACAGAGGGCGCAGTGAGGGTGTGAATACATCGAGCGCGTGCAGAGTCCATGCAGTTGACTCCAAAGAATGTTCCAGAAACGGGTCGAAGCATTGGACTGGAGCTGCCCCTGGTGGGCTCTGGCTGCTGAAATGTTTGGGTCTGACATTACATTAGGGGAGTTTTGAGCAGGACTTCGGGGTGCTGAGCCAGGAATACTGTGCTATGACAGTGTGATTAACATGTATGTGGCTCTGTGTGTAGGAGGATGTAGCTGAGTCTTTCAGAAACTTGAAGAATGTCTCAGTGGAAAATGTAAAATTACTTTTTCAAATAGGGAAAAGGTCTCCTGTAGGACCCAAGTGCCTGAGCCCCTTCTATAGTCACCCTTGCTTATAACCTGTTTGTTTATCAGGGATTTGGCAGATGGAAACCGAGAAGGTGGAAATGTTTTGCAGATACTTCAGAATTCTAACCAAGCACAGACAGCGGTGGTCCTGGTGAAGAGTGGATGTGGTGTGTGTGAGGGTCGGAATGTAAGTGGTCACAAATAAATAAAGATTCGCTGCTGGCAATGGGAACCATGAATGAAGTCACAGAGACGTTTCAGCGATATTCACACTAATTAAAACATTTCTAAAGCCTCAGGGCCGTTTCAGGGTGTTTTGCTGCCCTAGGTGAGATTTGAAAAATGCCGCCCCCTCCCTTTTACTACCATCACTCTCTCCCCCTGTCATCCAGGCTAGAAGAATTAATGCATTAGATATTCCCAAACTCAAGTTTTTTGCCGCCCTCCCCCTTTTGCCACCCTAGGCGGCCGCCTAGTCTTGCCTAATGGTAGAAACGGCCCTAAAAGCCTGGAAGATGGAAAGCACGTGACATTTGCATGACCGTCCCCAGCTGGATTCGGTGGATTCGGCACTTTCTCCACAAATCGGAGACTTCCACACACCGCTCACACTTCCCTCGGGCCCTAAAGCATATTACAGCTGCAAACTGAATTCAATGCCGCCCTCTCTTCCCTCGAGAAGGGCATCTCTGGGATGCCACGCTTGCACTAAGAACACATGCCAGTGTCCAAGCTCCTTCTTCTGTGGGAGTCCAAAAAGTCCTCTCTGCACCTCCCCACCCGAAACCATTGTACCTTCTGTCCAGTGCAGGAGATAGTGTGTGTTACTAGCTCCTAGTTACAGCTGTTCATTACCACAGCAGACATTTAGTGTAGTTTGTGGCTGTATTTCACATGCACAACTTGTTACAACTGGCATACACGTCGCGACTTTCGTATCATTATTAGTTCAACTAACGTCGATGAATAAAAAGCACGAGGTACATTTTTGTTTTAAAAAACAAGATCTGTTTGGAATGTTTTTGGACTTTTACACCAAAGTCGCAAACGTTTTTTAAATATATTCACGTTATTTTAACATATTTGTACAGAAAATAAAAACGATTTCATGCAAGTCAAATAAATATTTTTTTATTGATGTTCTTTAATATTACATAACCAAATTATGAACAAATACCCCGTTTGGTTCCCCTTTTCAATATATACTAAGTGGTTCCTTTTATCATAGACTATCGTCAAAAAGAAGAACATTCAACCGAATTCAAAGAACTGAATAAGTTAGTTTAAGCAGAGAGTCCATGTCACCTACCGGCATGAGAATAGGCGGACCAGTGTGCACCGGGGTCTCCACACAGACTAGTCACAGACAAACGTCTGTGCACCGGGGTCTCCACACAGTCTAGTCGCAGACGAAGGTCTGTGCACCGGGGTCTCCACACAGACTAGTCACAGACGAAGGTCTGTGCACCGGAGTCTCCACACAGACTAGTCACAGGCGAAGGTCTGTGCACCGGGGTCTCCACACAGACTAGTCATAGGCGAAGGTCTGTGCACCAGGGTCTCCACACAGACTAGTCACAGACGAACATCTGTGCACCGGGGTCTCCACACAGACTAGTCACAGGCGAAGGTCTGTGCACCGGGGTCTCCACACAGACTAGTCACAGACGAAGGTCTTTGTACCGGGGTCCCCACACAGACTAGTCTCAGACGAAGGTCTGTGCACCGGGGTCTCCACACAGACTAGTCACAGGCGAAGGTCTGTGCACCGGGGTCTCCACACAGACTAGTCACAGACGAAGGTCTGTGTACCGGGGTCCCCACACAGACTAGTCACAGACGAAGGTCTGTGTACCGGGGTCCCCACACAGACTAGTCACAGACGAAGGTCTGTGCACCGGGGTCTCCACACAGACTAGTCATAGACGAAGGTCTGTGACAGAGCAGGTTCAGCACACCCTGGACACTAATGAGGAAGGATATTTGCAAGGCAAGGATTTTATCTCAGTGCAGCTGGCTGTGTCCTCATCCTGACGTGGGTCTGCTCCAGGCTCTACAAGGGACAGTAGTAAGGCACAATTGCAAATAGGGAAGGGCTCGCCTTTGGTGGAAACTCCCTGAGTAAGTGATAACGCCATATGGTGTATAGAACATGCTGAAGTGGCATCACCGGCCTTTCTACACCAGCTTAATACAGAATTTCAACGTGCAAATATTTTGAGTTTTGTGAGGAATTGTGTTGATGGTTCAAGGGGGTCTCCAGCAATAGCCGCAATTCTTGTCAGGATGAACCACAAACACAGACACTAAATTAACCCGTGCTTAATCCTCTGGTAGGGTGGCACAAAAGCATTCACGCTTAACTTAGAGAGAATGTATTAAGTAATTACGCAGCACACAAACTGTAACTAAGTGAGAACACAACATGAGAAAAATCTAACACCAATTCAGAAGAATAGAAGAGAACTTAATAACTTGTTTGACACTAAAACAACACAGTTCCAATCAGTAGAAATGGTGATATGAAATTTCCTAGTTTTAAGGTAAGTATAGCACCTAAAAGCAGAAAGCTCCACTTGTGGATATCTGGTTGCATCGAACGGGGACAAAATCACAAGTTCAGGCCGAGCACAATGAAGTGCGGACCGGATACAGACAACAGGTTGGTCCCACCGAGGACTGTATGTTATGTTCATGATGCGGGGTGTTGTGCAGCACTTCGTTGGTTTTGATGAGGAGCTGTGAGGGCTGAGATGTGAGTTTCTGCATCGAGTTGTGTCCTTTAGTGCCGTTTCTGAAGGAATCCACAGTTGGCCCAGGAGGAGTACACTCTGATGCCAGCCAAGGAGTCAGGACCTGGAGGCCACCTCATGGAGATTGCGACTCACTTCAGCAGAGGCCAGCAGCATGGCACAGGCAGTCCAGTTGAGTCTTGGTTGTTGGGAAGATGCAGGACAGGTCTCTGGAGCGTGTTATGTCCCATTAGCTCAGAACAGGAGGCTAGCTTTCAGAGTCACTCTGGTGGTTCTTGGTTCACAGAATAGGCCCAATCTCCATTCCTCAAGAAGCAGGGCAGCAGGGCAGTCTTTCCAGTAGAGGGGGCATCAGAGCAGCACTTCTTTGCAGTTTTCCACAGGTCCAGAAGTGATCTGAAGGGTGGGTCTGTGGATCCTACTTTTATACCTGGCTTTGAAATGAAGGAAGCTTCTGGAGTTTCCCCCGATAGAGGTATTTCCTGCCTCCCTGTCCTGGTCGCATTCCATCTCAGTCAAAATAGGCTATTTTGAAGTTCTTTATTTGAAAATCGAAGCAGTGCCTTCGAAATACAAGTGTGACGGGTAACAGCTTCACCTCCTCATCAAGTCAGGATGACTTATCCTGCCATCACCCAGGCCATCCATTGTAATACTGTCTAGGAGGCATACACAAAAGCCAGCTGCCAACTACACGCAGTCATGTGACCCAGTAAACAGACTGAAGGCACCAAATGATTAGGGCAAGAAAATCCTAACTTCCCTTAAGTATAATTTTCGGTAAAGTGACTTAAAATCTGACTTTACCATTCAAGAGGATTTTAAATTACAATTTCTTAGACAAAAAACTTGAGATTCCTACCTGCTACCACATAAAAGTTACCACTTATTAAATGTAATAAGTTAACCCAAGGTTATCCCATGGGAGAAGTAGGCCTTGCCAATGTGAAAAAAGAATTTGAGACTTCTCCCAACACAAAAACCCTCACACAGAACCTAAAGCAATATATTGTTTTCTAGCAAGAGGTGGGTGTATCTTGCATAATTCCATTTAGCAGAATCACTAAAACTCCTGCAAAATTACACTGAATTACGGGAGATGTATCTCACACATGTTGCATCAGAAAAACTGCATGCAGCTCTGTGCAAGCGCTCAACCAGTTTTTTTTATTTAGTCCAGCTTTTGCGCAGCTATCCCCACATGCTTTCTGCTTCCTAAGCCCCCTCCAACACAATACACCCCATTCTGATCCTCCTATCACCCTTTTGTAAATTAAGGTTTGCTTTCTGCTAGTTTTCCATTCCTCCAATATGTTTATTATGGATTTTTTTACCGCCGTTTTTCTGTATTTTGTTTGTGTCCCAGCCAACACCTAGCTATGACAGAAGCTGTCAACGCTGTTGCATCCCACTCCCCTTGTGGCTGACAGCAGTGTGAGTGGGTGACTCTCCGCTATATTTTTAGCAGGGCAAAGGTGGCTGCACTAGTTTTTATGTGGATGTAGACAGACATGCCCTCAGTTGCAAAAGGAACATTTATTAATGTGAGTAGTGGTAGCATGTTCACTGTGAACGGGGCTCATATCAGAGGTTTTTATTGCTGATGTGTGCCACTCGCACTAATCAATTTTCATTTTGCTTTAGAGAGTTTCTGCATCCACTGTCCTTATTTCAAAGGAGCGGCCCTGTAATTAATTAATGGTTTCTCTGTACGCTTTTGGGTGTTGTTAGAAATGGGATTTCTGGTTGGCTAAGGCTTGCGCCAAAGCCTGGCAGCAACCACCGCTCTAGTCAGGGCAAGGGAGTTACACACTGATGATAACCCCTGCTCATCCTCTTGGTAGCGTGGAATGAGCAGTCAGGCTTATCCAAGAGGTAATGTGTTAAGGGTTTGTGGAACACACACACACAGCAGCAACACACTAGGCACACCACAAAAAAAAAACTCCACACAAGGTTATTTCAAAAATAGCCTGTGTATTATCATAAACACATTAGAATCATAACCACACATATACACTGTGCCAACTGGCACTAGGCAATATTCACAGGGATTATATACAGGACCAGGCCAATCGGGCCACGGTCAGAAATATCGGAACAGGTAAGTAAATGCAAAACACAACCAGTAACCACTGGTACCATAATGACCTAAGCATTATCACATTAGCATTAGACACCCTCCTAAACTATCAGAGGATGACATTAGGCATATCCACACTAGGCCCAGACCTCATTAGCATAAACACATTACGCACTAGGCCTCACCAGCATAAGCACATTATGCATAAACATCATAAACACATTATGTCATAGGCATCACAAGCATAAATCACATTACGCCATCACATTAGGCATAAAACACATTATGTAGCTTTGTAGAGCCTGGCGCTCTACCAATCTCACCCACAATGACCCCAGGCCATCTGGCCTTTCACCTGGGCCCTAAACGCCCTTTGTCCAGAATGTCAGGTCTTGGCAGCCAATGCAGCAAACTCCAAAGTGCGCAATTGCGCAGGTCTAAATGTTGTAGCTGCCACTAATTGCTGTGCAGCGGTGAAGATCACTGTGGGCACCAATGGAAAAGGAGCACTGGCACCTCTGTGCCCTCTGGGCCCCCACCGGGGCCCTGCAACCAATGTGCCCCCAAACATTGCAGCTGCCTGCGCTCTCGCAGGGCAGCTGGGATCAGCTGTGAAAACAAGGGCATCACTATGCCTCTGGACCCCCACTGGGGCCCTCTCAACAAATATAGCACATCGTTGCAGCTGCCCGCTACGGGGGGCGCAGCTGTGGGAAATACATCACGTGCCCTGGACCCCCACCGGGGCTCTTTAAACAACTGTGCCCCCAACGTTGGAAAAATGGCACGGGCACTACACGTGCTGTCTGAGCCCCACTCCTGGACTCTTAGAAAACAAAAGTGCCCCCTTGATGCAGCTGCCCGCAATTGTGGTGCAGCTGTAAAAAACAAACAAAGACTAGCACTCGCAGTGCCTCAGGGACATCAACCCGGCCCCCACTCACCGGGACTCAGGGACTTCTCCACCGGTCCTGCCCGCACTCACCGGGCTGCTCTAGGACTCTGGTAGACTTCTTTCCACTTTGCCCGGTCACCAGGAGCATGCGGGGCCCTCTTCTCAGGTCACGAGGGCCCCCGTGCAACAACCGACTGCCTCTCCTCCGGACTTCCACTTCGGGGACAAAGGGAGGCAGAAATGGAGCCCGCAAGGCTCTCACGCTAGTCAGCAGGCCCCATCAACAGTCAGGCGCGGGTGCCTGACTTCCGTTGCCGGCGCTCCTTTTCTGAGCAGCAATGCGGGGTGGGCACCCGCCACGAACCTTAAATGCGGGGTGGGCTCCCGCTCGATAAACACAAAAATGCGGGGTGGACACCTGCTCGCAAACACCATAAGCGGGGTGGACACCCGTGATGATTAAAAAAAAAAGGCAAAGATGCGGGGTGGGCTCCTGCCGTCAAATAAAAGCAACCGCTCGGTGTGCAAAAATGCGGGGTGAGCACACGCGCCAGGCAGCATCAGGGGGGAATCCCTACAATGGGGATTCCCTCTTAAAGGACGGGCAGCTCAGCGCTGCGCATCCCACGTTCTCCTCTTCTTTGGGAAAATAAAGCACAGCGCTCACGATGCAGCCCAGCACTGCAGATGCCACAAAATAAAGTTCTTCTCTGCTGGGATGATTAGAATATAGCGCTCACCAGGCGCTAGAGGCAACCAAAGTCCTTAGGTTCCTGGGGGCCCAGGGAGGCCAGCACACAGGGCCCTCCAGCAGGGATGCAAGCCCTTGTGCCGGTTGCTTCTGGGCCCCCAGCAGCAACAAGCCCCAGCAAAGTCAGGAACAGCACACCTTCATGGGCTCACAGCCCCTACATTTATACTGACATTTCCTTTGTATGCAGTACAGGGCTTTGGGGGAACCAGATGCAACTGGTTCAGGGGGGAATTGGAGCACTCTGTTTACCAGGCTCCGCTTCCCTATTGTTAGGTGGGGGCTCGTCATCAGACACACCACAGGGGGGTGGAGCCAGCATTCACTATGGCAGGCACAATCCTATTCAGGGACCAGGGACTTCCCCTCCCACTACTCAAAATGCAGATGTCCCATTCAGCCTAGCGCTGACTCACCCTGCCCCTCCTGGAGCCACCCACACCTCACCAGCCCCTGTCACTCACAAGCCAGACATGCAATTCACATCAGGCAGGCAGACACATAGCACACAGAAATGCCAACTTTTAAAAGTGGCATTTCTAAAATAGTTATAATAAATCTGTGCACACCATTGTGCAGCATTTATTATCACTAGTCCAAATATACCAAACCTGACCATGTTGCGCCTCTCATATCAGGAATTACCACTGAAACACTTCTCAGGGAATTCCCAATGCATTCC